>NC_091756.1:27171710-27351710 GCF_043380555.1 Nothobranchius furzeri
CACACACTTCTAAAAAATCTCAGATAATAGATTTTTCATGAACGCTGAAGTGTGTGGTAACTTACTGGTATATCATTATGGCAATTGAGCTGTTGTGATTATAATGAGCTCCTGGAGTTTGTTGTTGTTGGGTGGGTGTGTGTGTGTGTGGGGGGGGGGGGGGGGGGATTTGTTGGGGATGGGGATGGGGGAGTTTTGTAAAATATTTGTAATGAAATTGGAAGAGACCTCAGGAAGAATAGCTCCACACTATGGTGGGAGCTAATGAGGTTCTCAATAAATAAATAAATAAATAAACCCCGGTTAACCCCCGTAAAGATGTCTCCAACACTACCTATAAAGAACAAAAAGACAACAGCGCACGGACAAAAACAAAAGTGAAACTGAACATGCACACGCAGCAGAAGCAACAACAACCATCGGGAAGAATCTGTCTCCACCTAGGAAGCGGTTGGATTCCCGTGTGTGGCAATATTTTAGATATTTAGACCGTATTGACCCAAATATAGGACGACTTTTAATTTTATTGAAAATAATTTTAAAATGTGGGGTCGTCTTATAATCGGGGTGTAAGCATTCACACATGACATTTGTCTGGGGTCATAACATGACCGTTACAGCAGAGGGCGCCAGGCTGTGTGTTCTCAACAGGAGAAAGAAATGGAGACAAGCGGTCCAGAGCAGAGTGGACCAAAAGCGGGGCAAGTTAACAAGCTATACGGCTGAGTTAGGCAAATTTTAAGATAATGGTGGTTGCACGCCTTGGGTGGTGGTGAGGATGACGTTCAGTAGGAGGAGCCGGCAGGACAGGTGTAGCGATGTGATGGTACACCGGGACCGCAGCAGCATGAGTGAGTGCAGCGAGGCAGAGGGCATGAATAAAAGCCTCATTTGACTTTTGATTTCACATGTCAGCAAAGTTCTGATAGTCTGTATTTAACTTGTGTTTTTGCTCAGTGTCTGTTCTCAAAATTTCAATAAAATATGATTTTTTTTCCCGTAAATTAGTCTTGAAAAGGGGGTCGTCTGATAACCAGGGTCGTTCTATATTCGGGTTAATACGGTATTGCCAAAAAAGCTTATCAACAGATATAAAACCTACACAAGAACATAATGTGGCCCCCTAGTGACTGGTTCCAGTATGCATTTTAAACCCCGCTCCTTCCATGGAAATGATTGGGAAAATCTTTTTCCACGTGATTCAAAATGTTTTTACCAGGCTTATATGTGTGAGTTATATTAGTTACTTGATGCAATAAAAGCACAGGTGTGTGGCGGTGAGTAGCAGCATCCTGGTTCTGGCTAGGGCTGAAACGATTCCTCGAGTACCTCGAATAATTCGAGTACAAAAAATCCTCGAGTCAAATTCTCTGCCTCGAGGATTCGTATAATTCATATTTAATTAATTCATGGCTTTGCAAACGCACGGGGTCATGTTTCCCCCGGACCGAAATAAGTGACGCACATGCCCACTGGACTGCGAGTAGCGAATGTAACTTAACTTTCTCTTAAGCCATGGCGGACAATTTGGACCCCGGTGGAGTGCGAAAAAGACAGAAAATGTCAAAGGTGTGGGACCATTTTTCACGTCGTAAGGTGGAAAACGTACTCCAGTGTAAATACTGTAAAACGGATTTAGCCAACCACAACACCACATCCTCCATGCTGCAGCACTTGACCAGGAAACATCCACATGTAAATGTCACTTCTGCAAGCGGACTCGGAGCCTCTACAAGATAATGCTTTTTAGCCTGTATTTCTATATATTCTGCGGACACTGTGCGACTTTTTCGTTTGTAGCACTCAGTTTCAGCTCACACCGTACGTCTGGTAGCAACACGTCGGACTTAAAATGTGCTAAAAAATAGCAGTTTTTACACAATATGTCAGACTTTTTATTGTGTTATTGATATTTGTTGTCCCTCGGGATCGCTGCAGGAGGACGTGGGTATTTATGAGAGTGGCAGAGGAAAACGAAAGAAAGTAAATAAATGTTTTGTGATCAGTATAATTTGACATAACCACGGCAAACATGCTTTCTCGACAATCCTTGTTATTGTGTGAGAAAAAAAAGTGTAGAAATTAAAACGGACGTGTGTTAATAAGGAAACAGGGGCGAGCTGTTTGCGCCGTTAGCGGTTCTGGTGCTGTTTGGGCCGCAGCCGCTCGCAGCGCTACTTCAACAGTTATCCTCCTAGTTTTTGCCTGGCTTGCAGGCTAGCAGATTCTCCCACGAGGGGAAAATCGGCTCAGGTTGTTTACTTATTTTTTGCACAGGCATTTGTTTACTGTGAAGTAAAGTTCAAGTGCTGAAGTTTTGCAAACTTAATTTTGAATAAAACTTGAAGAATAACTGGCAATTGCTTGCTCATTTTGAGAGGTCTTTCATATTTTATAACATGCTATTTGATATAATGGTTTAAAAACACAAAAGGGTAATTTATTAGAGTACTCGATTAATCGAAAAAAGATTCGATAGAGTACTCGATTACAAAAATATTCGATAGCTGCAGCCCTAGTTCTGGCTCCATAAATACACCATGACAAAAGCTGTAAACAGAACACTTTGGTTTCTCTTTTCAACAGTAAAATTTGATGACGATGCACGGTAAGTTGATGGCTCACCTTCTGAAAGTTCAAAAGAGCTTTACCCTAAAATCCCTGACACAACTCCAGCTGATATATTCAAGGACGTAACGTTCTCACTGTCCATCTGAAACCATCATAATTACAGAAACCCTTGCACATAACACACGGCTCCCTGTATCCACTGTGCAAATAATGCTTCCCATTCTAACAGCCTCCGTTTCTGTGGTATTGTGCAGGAAAGAGATGCTGACATGCTGCAGCCAGTATAAGTCCCTCATTATGGCTTTGGAAGAGGACAAGAGGCACAGAAAAGGATGAAGTGATGGAGGGATGAAGGCCCAGAGGTGTGCTACAAAATGCAGAACCAAACTTATAATGGTGAAAAAACACATCAATCTCCTATTATCCATCCACTGGTCCGTCGCATTTTAGATGGGATCATTTTAGAGAAGAAAAAGTTTCTCAGGGAAAAGAAAGGCAGAAAGTGGAATACATGTCATCGTAGACCTGGGGGGGGGGGGGGGGGGGGGCAGAGAGGACAATGACGTCCACAGAAAGCCAGTAGCTCCAGTTAGATCTGCCTTCCTCTCTCTGAGGGGAGCAGATACGTGGAGCTGTTGGAGCGCTTATTTTCCACCACAAGGTTGCTGTGACCCAACTCAGGCTTTGTGCTACGTAAATCCCACACACTCTCGAAACCCTCTTAGGCTTCATACCACCGCGGCTCATGGCTCTCATCGTTGGTTCAGCTGTGAAAGCATACGTGTGCGACCATGAGGGGGATTTTAGAGAGACCCTCTCTTCATGATACACTTGGGTTTCTAACAGCCTTCAATCGCTGCTACAATCTCACCTTTACAACTGTGACTCTGGTAACCTTGGTCCTCCATTAGCTTGTCTAAGAACAAAAGCGGTTTCCACAGGGAGCCATTAGACGCATATAGCTGTGAGAAGGGAAGTATCCAATACACCAGATGGGCTAAGCTTTATAGCAGATCCAGGGCTGGACGGTAGTCTCTGGATCATTACAGAAAGGGGAAAAAAAGCAGGATATACCAACACAATGCATCAGTGCTGGAGTCCATCCACGTTATTACAGTATCTGCATCTGCCAAAATGCTTTGCAAACTTTTCAAATTAAATCCTTTATTAAACTTTAAAATGGCTCAAGAATGATATTTAAATACAGCGTAACATCTGCCTGTGAGGAAGATTCGCTTTCTCAAGAGAGTGCTGAGATGAGAAACGAGCCATTTCTCTTTGAGCATTTTAGCAGAAAAGGAATCAGAATTGGCTTCATCACGACTTGAAAGATGCACAGACATGAGCAAAAACAAAAAGCACAGAGTCAGGAGGGTCTGAAGCTGTAAAAGACAGGAATTATAACAATCCATCTCATTTGTCATTGCTATGCTTCCAAACTGACAGGCAGAAGAAGACAGTGTCACCGAAAACGACTGGAGACAGCTCAGAGCTGCTGTCCTGAAATGTGAATTTGCATGTATAATGCAGAAGTTAAGCCGAGCCGAGCCTGGATGCCAGCCTGACCATCAGTTACAGCTGATGATAGTGTCTCCTGTCTCTGCCTGTCCCAAATGGTTTCCACTGACTGGAGACCAGATGTACATCCTGGTTAGAGCACACTGTGTGTGTGTGTGTGTGTGTGTGTGTGTGTGTGTGTGTGTGTGTGTGTGCGTGCGTGCGTGCGTGCGTGCGTGTGTGTGTGTGTGTGTGTGTGTGTGTGTGAGTGTGTGCGCATGTGCATGAGTGTGTGTGTGTGCGCGCATGTGTGTATGTGTCTGTGTGCATGTGCATGAGTGTGTGTGTGTGTGTGTGCATGTGTTAATCAATTTCCCTCTGGGATTAATGAAGTATTTTTGAATTGAATTGAACATGTGCGTGTGTGCATGGAAATGCAAACAACACTTGTCAAGTTGTTCTGTAAACATTAGAAGTGTGTGTGTCTTGCATGCAATGAACATATTTGTACAGCTGTGTGCATGTGCGAGTCATTGAGATGGTGCATGCATGCGTGTCCCATGAGGTTGGACCAGGGGGCTCGGTGTCTGAGTATGTGTTTTTAAGAAAAGAATCGGGGGGAGACACCTTGTTAATGTGACAGACACGGGAAAACAGTCACCGAGAGAATGAGCTGTTGTTGTCGACTTTGCTCAATAGCTTGACACACACAAAATAAAAATAAAAATAGAGAAAGTGACGGTTGGGTTTGTTAAGGCACGCTCAAGTTCGGGTCCAGGGAATTCTCTCTCATAAGCGGTGGGTAAATACCTCAGAAGCACACTCATGCTTTAATCCCTAGCATGACCTGGATGAGCTCTGATGAGTACTCCTTTCAAGCTGAGATGTCAGTGACTCTGGTGTGAAATGCAGTCATGATTTTGAGACAGATTTCTGTCTAGAATCTTTCAGCAGAAACACGAGTCAGTGACAGGAGAAACAGCACTGCTGGTACAATGCTGGTGCAAAAGAACAGATGTGTTTAAAATCATGAAGGAAAAGGGGAAGTGGAAGATGAATAGTTGTAATTTAATCTGTTGGCATTGAAAAACTATATATATATATATATATATATATATATATATATATATATAAATATATATATATGACCAGACCAGGGGCCTCTATTTATCAAATGACTAACGCACAGATCTGTGCGTATTTCGTGCGTAGGAAACATTCTAAGCATTGTGTGGAATTTATCATTTTGTACTTGTGCGTAGAAACGTTCCTACATTCCGGAACTGCGCTGCTCTGGGTGGCTGCATGTTGGAGTAGCTCTGTTGACAATTTGTAAGTTTTGCCTTTTTTTTGGACATTTTTTCTTCTAGTTTCTCAAGAAAAACGATAATTTTTTTGGACATTTTACTTTTCTGTTTCTGGTGCTGTGAAGCTTAGAGGATTTTTACTGCTATGTTTTCACTTTTTTCACTTGTTGAGCATTTGTTATGATGTGTAACCATGGCAACAAGCTGGTTTACAATCGGGAGCAGCTGATTAACATTGGAAAGGCTGAAATAATACCTCAACTGACGCCACAAATACCAAATGAGCTAAAACGCAAGAAGCGTGGGTGCAGAGCGGGAGCAAAATGGAGACAGAGAAAGAGGAAACTCAAACCATCTCTTCCACTGATCATAATGGGCAATGTGAGATCACTGGCCAACAAGATGGATGAACTCCAAGCCCTTTCAAAGACTCAGCCAGAGTATTGGCAGTGCAGTGTTAAGTGTTTCACTGAAACGTGGCTGCAGGACCATATCCCCGATTCCAGCATATCTCTGCCAGGATTCCTGACTGTACGAGCAGACAGAGATCTGAAGAGGAGCGGGAAAAGAAAAGGAGGTGAGAGGCAGTGCTTGTCAACAACAGATGGTGCCATCCAGGTCATGTTTCAGAGAAATGTCGTCTCTGCAGCCCAGATGTTGAACTCTTGGCAGTAAGTTGTCGCCCATTTTATTTGCCAAGAGAGTTCACCAGTGTTGTCTTGGAAACCATTTATATTCCACCTTCAGCCATTGCTGAAAGTGCATGTGATGCCATCAGTTCTGTTGTCACTAAGCTACAAACCCAGCACCCCAATGCATTTGTGGCTATATCTGGTGATTTTAATCATGCCTCGCTCTCTGCTACACTTCCAACATCTCATCAGTTTGTCAGCTGCTCCACCAGAGAAAACAAGACATTGGATTTGTATTATGCAAATGTAAAGAATGCATACATGTCCAAAACTAGACCTCCTCTGGGACAATCAGATGACAGTCTTGTTTTTCTCTGCTCAGAATACAAACCACTTGTTCAGAGGCAACCTGTGACAACAAGAACTGTGAGAAAATGGTCACAGGACGCTGAAGAAGCCCTGCAGGGTTGTTTTGAGACCACAGATTGGATGACTCTCTGCCAAGGATATGAAGAGGACATCAATGCCATGACTGGATGTGTCACTGACTATATAAACTTCTGTGAGGACAACATCATACCCACCAGAACAGTGAGATGCTTCGCTAATAACAAACCCTGGATCACCAGTGAACTGAAGAATCTGCTAAATGAGAAAAAAAGAGCTTTCAAAGAGGGAGACAGGGAATTATTGAAGAGTATACAGAAGCAACTGAAGATCAAGATCAGAGACAGCAAAAAGGCATACAGGAAGAAGCTGGAGAACAAACTACAATATCAGAGATGTCTGGTCAGGGATGAAGAAGATCACAGGCTTCAAGCAGAGGAAGGATTGCACAGACGGCAGCCTGGACACAGCCAATGAACTGAACAAGTTCTTCAATAGGTTAAGTTCAGGAACAAACCAAGCATCCTCCTCGCCTGTCCCCAGCCAATCAGACATCCCATCCTCCTCTGATCCAACATTTTCCTGTCACACGCCACCTCTTTTGTCCTCTAAAGCAGTCATGGACTCTTCTGGTTCTATAAATCTGTCTTCAACCAAGTCAGGAGATGCTGCTGCCCCATTGACCTCCCCCTCCCACCTATCTGTCTCTAGAGGTCAGGTGAAGAGGCAGCTGGAGAGACTGAACAAAAACAAGGCTGCAGGTCCAGATGGTGTCAGCCCCAGAGTACTGAAGGCCTGTGCAGAGCAGCTCTGTGGGATTCTGCAGCACCTCTTCAACCTCAGCCTGGCCCAGGAGAAGGTTCCAGTCCTGTGGAAGACATCCTGCCTTGTTCCAGTTCCAAAGAAAACTCGCCCATCAGTCAATGACGACTACAGACCGGTTGCCCTGACATCCCACATCATGAATGTTCTGGAGAGACTCCTGTTGGTCCACCTGAATAAGCGAACTAGGACATATCAGGACCCACTGCAGTTAGCTTATTGCCATGGAGTTGGAGTTTAACATGCCATCATCCAGCTGCTTCAACCAACCCACTGTCATCTGGACAAAGCAGGCAGCACTGTGAGGGTCATGTTCTTTGACTTCTCCAGTGCATTTAACACAATTCAGCCTGATGTACTTTGCCAGAAACTCCAGAATACACCGGTGGGGGGCTCAACTATCGCCTGGATTAAAGACTACCTGACAAACAGACCACAGTTTGTGAGGCTGAAGAACTGCACATCAAACCAGGCCATCAGTAACATTGGAGCACCACAGGGGACTGTACTCTCACTATTTCTTTTCACCCTGTACACCTCAGACTTCCAGTACAAATCAGAGACCTGTCATCTACAGAAATACTCAGATGACTCTGCAGTTGTCGGGTGTATCAGAGATGGACAGGAAGCTGAATACAGAGAGCTGGTGGAGCGCTTTGTGGCATGGTGTGGAAACAATCATCTGATCTTGAACGTGAGCAAAACAAAGGAGATGATTTTAGACTTCAGAAGAAATAGGGTGGAGTCAAACACTGTTTCCATCATGGGAGAAGAAGTGGAGTTGGTTGAGGAATACAAATACCTTAGAGTTCACCTGGACAACAGACTGGACTGGAGAAAGAACAGCGAAGCCATTTACAAGATGGGACACAGCAGACTGCACTTCTTGAGGATGCTTAGGTCCTTCAATGTCTGTAGCAAGATGCTGCAGATCTTCTACAGGTCTGTTGTTGAGAGTGTAATCTCTTCAGCCATCATCTGTTGGAGTAGTAGCATCAGAAGCAGGGACCTGAAGAGGCTCAACAGCCTAATAAAAAAGGCTGGTTCTGTTCTGGGGACGACTGTGGAACCACTGGAGGAGATAATGCAAAGACGGATTCTCCAGAGAGTCAAGAAAATTATGGACAACCCTGAGCATTTTCTTCACAAGACTGCCCGACAACGGAAGAGTGTCTTCAGTCAGAGGCTTCTTCAGTTTCACTGCAACACTGACCGCTACTGGAGATCCTTCCTGCCAACCGCCATTGTAATATACAACAACTCTTTGATGACTTGATTATTATTATTATTCTGAGCTACTACAGCAATCAATTTCCCTCTGGGATTAATAAAGCATTTTTGAATTGAACTGAATTGAATTGAATTGAATTGAACAGCTCTGACCATACGTAGGAACAGGATCTAGTGGTATAACGGCAGTATTGAAGGTCTCAGTCATCCATGTGTGTTCTTCATCCACAAATTATATTAATATTAAATTGTATTAAGTTGGTGGAAAAACGGCTTTTGCACATAATTGGTGCTAAAACCAATAAAAGACAACTGACCGACAGGAATCTGACATTATATCATGGCTGATCTGGATTATTGGAGGATTTAACAGAGTGTGAACTCTGGAGGGAACGTGTTCTCTCTGAGCGCACAAAAAAATCCTTCTGCTATGCTGGGATGTGGGACCCTTTGTGGCACAACAAACAAATCCGATTCCAGTTCATATTTTATTTTACAACTACGAGAACCCTCCAGAGCCACCTCCTGCTACACGATCATACACACAACCAGACTCAGAAGAAGCTGAGGCTGAACTCAGACAATATTTCCAAATGAAACCGACTGTAAACAGAACGACGTAAACGTAAATGAGAACCCGTTACTCTACCATTTATCAAATCCATTTTTTATTTAGGAACTTCTCTTCTGTCCCGACCACTTTTAGAACCTCTGCAACTCGTTTGGGTGTTTTTGAGCTCATTGTCAATAAAGTTATTTTAATTTTTTCTGAAAAAAAAAACAGGGAATACCCTGGAAGACATAGCTCTGACGAACTATGGTTAATTGAGGGCATTTCTGTATGTAAATGACAGTGAACAGACATGAGCACCTGGGTATGCACAGGTGGGATTTATCGCCAGACGATTGAGGAGGAGCTTGCGTACGAGAGGCCACCACACATTTTATAAATCAGTTTTTTGACTGTTCATACACACATTCTAATTTTTTATCGTAAGAGGGAATATGGGACAGTTTCTACGAACGTTTGACTATAATAATAATAATAATACATTTTATTTAAAAGGACCTTTCTTGACACCCAAGGACACTTAACTGCCATGGGGAAAAATAAAACAATATTACACGTTACAAAAATGTATAAAGACACTAAGATGTAAAAAAAATGTAAACTATGAAATTAAAACTATGTGGTAAAAGCTTGTCTGAGAGGTGGGTTATGAGTTTTGATTAAAAAAGTGGGAGGGAATGAGTTGTGCAAAGGTCAGGGGGAAGAGAATTCCTGAGGTGGGGAGCAGAGCGGCTGATTGCTCTACTCCCCATGGTGACGAGGTGAGCAGGGGGAGCCAAGAGATGAGGAGCAGAAGAGGAATGAAGTGAGCAAACAGGAGTGGCGATGAGATCAAATATGTAGGATGGAGCCAGGTTATAAAGAGCTTTGAAAGTGACAAGCAGAATTTTAAAATAAATTCTCTGTTTAATGGGCAGCCAGTAAAGTTGTTGCAGGATGGGGGTGATGTGATGAGATGATAGAGTCCTAGTAATGACACGTGCTGCAGCATTCTAGAGAAGCTGCAGTTTATGGAGGGATTTGCTGGGGAGACCAAAAAGAAGTGAGTTGCAATAATAAATGCTGGATGTGACGAGGCTGTGGACAAGGAAGGAGGTGGTGTAGGGAGTAAGAGATGGACGGAGACGGGAAATGTTACATAAATGGACATAAGCTGACAAGAAAGTGTGTTGTCAAGGATGACACCCAGGCTCTTAACATTAGGAGAGGGAGTAACTGCTGAGTTATCAATAGAGATGGGGAAACGGTTAGATTGGGAGAGAATATGAGGTGTGCCTACCAGGAGGATTTCAGTTTTAGAACTGTTCAGTTTGAGGAAGTTGGAAGTGAACCAAGAATGGATGTCTTTGTGACAGAGGGTAAGGGAGGAAGGTGGAAGTGAAGTTGAGGGTTTAGTTGAGAGGTAGAGCTGGGTGTCATCTGCGTAACAATGAAAATTAATATTGTGTTTTCGGAAAATGTAACACAGTGGGAGAAGGTAAATGAGGAAAAGATGGGGCCCCAGGACAGAGCCCTGGGGAACACCAGCAGAAACAGGCAAGAGATTGGATTTATATGACTTCAGGTGAACGAATTGTGTACGGCCAGAGAGGAAGGAGGTGAACCAGTCAAGAGGAATGCGAGTGATACTCATGGATGACAGTCTGCTGAGGAGAGTACTATGGGAGATGGTGTCAAATGCTGCTGTGAGATCGAGAAGGATGAGAATGGACAACAAAGCAGCGAGAAGGTGGTTGGTGATTTTGAGAAGTGCTGTTTCAGTATTGTGGAGAGGACGGAAGTTACAGAAGTCAGCGGATTGCAGATGGAGGGGGAGGGAGTCTGGAGGTTTTGTGATATTGTTCAGGACAGAATAAAAAATTTTGAATTATTTTGATTGGAATGAATTAAACCAGAATAATCATCAGATTTAGCTGATAAGAGGCGGTCCTTGTAGAACATTGTGTGATTGGAGTACATTTCTTTGGGTATGGCAAGTCCAGTTCTCTTGTGAAGTCATTCCAGTTGGCGTCTTTTAGCTTTGAGCTGACGGAAAGCTGGGATGAACCATGGTGATGAGCAAGTGAATGAAACAGATCTGGTTTTCAGTGGAGCATGGTTATTCAGAAGGGAGGAGAGTTTGCTGTTGTAGTAGGAGGCCAGGTTGTCAGGTGAACAGTTGGCATTAGGGCTGAGAAGATTGTTGATTCCAGAAGAAAAAGTGGCAGCATTTATATTTTTGATATTGCAGGATGAAATGGTGTAGGGATACAGACAGGTTGATATTGAAAGTGATGAGCAGATGATTGTATGATTATGGGACGAGGTGAGATTTACAGTCAATGGGAGTGATACCAGAGCAGCAGACCAGATCCAGGATGTGACCCTTACAATGGGTTGAGAAATTAATGTGCTGTAGTCCAAAGCTCTCAAGGCAGGATAAAAAATTGTTGGAGATGGTGTCATTAATATGGTCTACATGAATGTTGAAGTCACCCAGGATGATTAAATTTTGTGACAGGTAGGAAAAATATATAAGCAGGTGGGAAAAGTCAATTAAAAAGTATTTTTGTGACCCCTCCTTTCTACCGGAGCCGTCAGCAGCACGTTACTGCAGCAGCACGTCTTGCTCGCATAAGCTGCTGCTTGGCCCTTCCCACCAGAGACGCATAGCAGCAGGGGAGCAGCTGTCACACGAGTGACTTCGTCAGTAAACACAACAACAAGCAGGAGAAAACTACAACAAGGCTCCTAAAGGTTTGTGTTTTATGTTCTGTCCATTTTATAATCGCCAATACGGACCTGAAAAACAAAGGAGACCGCTAGCTAGGTGATAACTTCTCACAGGGCCGCAGAGTTAGTAACTTTATTTTAAAGTAAAGCAACCGGAAGGCCGTACGTTTGTTTATTCTGAAAATCTCGGGAAGCTTCGCTCCATTTCCGGGTCCGATTTCCTGTCTTTCCTTCCCCAAAAATGTCGAACTTGACCCGTTTCAGAGGTGTAGCGTGTAGAAAATAGAACCGGCGAGTAAGGGCCGCAACATGCTGCTCCTGAGACGCGGCTGACTCGCGCTGCTGACGGCTCCGGTGGAAAAGGTTCTGTTGACCACAGCGGTTCCTATCAGCAGCTATGACGTGCTGCTGCAGTAACGTGCTGCTGCAGTAATGTGCTGCTGATGGCTCCGGTGGAAAGGAGGGGTTATACTTGATAAACGAGGGCCCAGCACTTTCTAGCCATTGGTAGGATTTCTTGACATCAGCCACTTCAGTTATCTGGTGGTACATCCCATGTAGGGGTGTCAAGTCAGGCTTGGACTTTTTCAGACTAGGAACCATGTTCAGCAGAAGGGGTTCCATGGGGACAATAAAGGTGGTACACCTCTGAGCTGTAATTTCACCAGAGAGCATGGTGTTCTGAGTCAGCCGTTCATAGCAGGATCAAGGCTGAAAGATGGTATCATTTTGTTGATAGCCAGACAGTCCTCGGATTAATACAGCGAGAAAGTTATGGTTTCCAAACTTTCTTCACGAACAGGATTGGAGAAATTCAAGGCAGCACAAAAATTCAAGACTGGTGGTGAGTTCCTGGCTCCCTAAATATCGCAGACTTGATCACAAGAGGAGCCAAGCCCCATGACCTGGATGAAGGGTCTGAATGGCAGGAAGGCCCTGCATTTTTGAGATTGCCAATACATGAATGGCCAATCAAATCTGCCAAAGAACTTGCATCTACTGCTAGAGACAGCATCACTAAACTACAAAAGAAAGCATTTGTTGCTGTTCTAACGAGAAGTGGAAAGCAAGTGGGGTCAACACAGGATCAAAGCAAAATCCAGTCAGACCTGAGAAGGTCTCCTCGTCGGTTTTCAGTCTAAAACCTCATTAACCTTAGACAGTTCAGCAATCTGGTCCGATTGGTCATGACCATTGCATGTGTCTGGAGGGCCGCAAAAAGGTTCTTAAGATCAAAACCAGGTGTGGATCAGTCAAAGTGGGAGGCGGTTCCTTTGAAAGGAATTATTTCTGTGGCCGAACGACAGGATGCTTTAAGAGATATTTTCCTTGCTGCACAACAAGGCATGGCAATCCCAAGTACCACTATGGACAGGTTGGTTGTTTACAGAGACCAGACCTCTGGATTGCTCGTTTGTGGTGGAAGAGTCCAATCCTTTAACAATGATCAACTTGGAGTTCCCATCCTGCCTTATGATGCTTGGGTTTCTACCTTGCTAGCCCGTGAAGCTCACAAAAAGGCCCATGATGGAGTGGCCGGGACCCTGTTAAGGATGAGGAAAAAGGCATGGGTTGTGAGAGGAAGAAGACTTGCCCAAAAGATTGTCGATGGTTGCATAACCTGCAGGAAGGCAAAAGCGAGAGCCTGTCAACAAGTAATGGGAGATCTGCCAACAGAAAGAAGTGGGCCAGCAGCGCCTTTTGAGTTCACCTCCGTTGACCTCTTTGGCCCTTACCAAGTAAGAGATGACATTAAGAGAAGAGTCTCAATGAAGGTCTGGGGTGTTGTATTCTGTTGCATGGCTAGTCGTGCCATTGATGTTGACATTGCAAACAGTCTGTCATCTGAAAGTTTCCTCATGACTTATCAGAGATTCACTGCGATTAGAGGGCACCCGAAGAAAATCTGGTCCGATCCTGGAACTAACTTCATCGGGGCAAGACCTGTTCTGAAAGAACTTTACCAGTTCCTGGACAGTATAAATAAAACGGGTCTGGAGGAATATGCAGCCAAAAAGAGACGGAGTGGGTGTGGAAAATTCTTCCTGCTGATTCGCCACATCGAAATGGAGCTGCAGAAGCTGCTGTACGAGTTGTTAAAAGAGCCCTTCAAGGTATTGGCAAAGACTCCTCTCTCAGTTAAAGCGAGTTCCAAACAACCCTACAAATTGCAGCAAATCTGACAAATGAGCGTCCAATTGGTGCAAGGACACAAAGCCGAGAGGATTGCATTGAGTACATAACACCCAGCTCTCTACTCCTCGGCCGAGCATCGGAGAGTGGGGATTGTAAAACCTTCGACTTTCCCACCTATCCCTACAGTCGACTTAGGAAAATGCAAGACATCGTGACACAGTTTTGGAGGAATTGGAGTCAGCTTGCTGGTCCTAACCTCTTTGTGAGAAGCAAGTGGCAGACTTTCGATAGGAATGTTGCAGTTGGGGATATTGTCTGGCTAAGTGACCAGAATGCATTAAAAGGACACTTCAAGCTTGGAAGAGTCGTTGGAGTAAATCCAGACAGTAAAGGCATTGTAAGGGACGTCCAAGTGCAGGTCTCTCCTAGCTATTGCACCCCCATCATAAAGCATGTGAAACGAGGACAAGCTCAAGGGAGAGGAAAGGATTTCCAACCCGTCGTCCTACAGAGAGATGTCCGAAGGCTCATCGTCCTGTTACCAGTTGAAGAGCAAACGGAACATTAAATTGAAAAGAAGAATCAACGAACTGACGATCCTCCCATGGATATTACGGAAGGGTCGAGTGGGAGGTGTCAAGTCAGGCTTGGACTTTTTCAGACTAGGAACCATGTTCAGCAGAAGGGGTTCCACGGGGATGTAAGGTTATGAAGTTCATTGTTTTCAACTACATACAGCTGCCCCCTGGGCACAATAACACCGTGTAGAAAAACCAAGGTTGGGTGTTCCTCAGACTGTTTACATTCCAGGAGAAGTGTCCGAAGGAGAAGAAGAAGCTTTACTTAATCAAAGTACTTTATTTGTGATTAAAATTATTAAGCAAAACAGATGTTGATCAACAATAATCAAGTGAATGATCTGTGAAATAAATATGTCATGAATTATGTTTAATGAAACCAGGACTACGGCACAGACATACTGATCCTCATCTCCATAGAAACGCATGACACATTGTTCCAACCAATCAGAGCTTTCGGCTGCCGCAGGAGAATCTGGTGTTGACTTCAAGTGTCCAATCCACTTTACTCCAACTTATCAACAATTCAGAGATATAAAACAAGGCAACGCCATTTTTAAGTCAGTTCCATCTTGACTTCAGTTCTATTCACCATCATCCTAAAGAAAAGCGCAGCCTGTCCAGATGTGTTTTCTTCTTTAAACTAAGAACTGTGAAACGGGAGATTTTCGTCGTTTAACAACCAGACGACGTCCTTTCAAAATAAGAGCACCTGCTGACGCCGCTGAACGGTACCGGGGTCGACCCTCCAGACGGGCTTTGAAACGTTGTGATCGCTGCATCGACAGCTCCATCGTACATCCGAGGTTTCCAGACCTGGCATTTCCTGATCTACCTGGGAGACCCCCACTGGGTACGTACACGGCAAAATAGCGGCTCATGTCATCACTTTATAAGCCTCGTGATATCTAGTCATAACAAAGACGACTAGATTCGATTACGTCATCCTAGAGAATCTGAACCAGACACACACACACACACACACACGCACCAACACAACATTCGAATCCATTCTCATCCATCACAGAGTAGTCCTGGTAGATTGTTTAGAATTTATAAATCAGAAATTAAAGATTCTCAAACGATCCCATCTCTCTCTTTTCTTGTCTCAAAGTCAATACAGAGTGTTTAATTAAACTCCCTGATGATAAAAACTGCCTATTCTTCTGTTTATAAAAGTGAACTACTAACAGTGTATTAAAATACAACTTTAGATAGTTACATCATTTTGTTTCCGTTACAATATGGCGAGCCAAGCTTGATATCTGCACAGTTTATTACACTTTGTGCCGACTCTGAGACATTTTATTTGGGATTTTTGGGTTCAGTGTCTGTGTGTTAGAGAAAGAGAAAAAGCGAGCGCTTCCTCATTCAGCTCTCAGAAAGGGGGGGTGCACATTCATCACCCTCCAACAGGAGGCGCTGTTTCATCAAAACACCTTAAGTGCTGACGTGTGCTGGTGGCCATTTTGAGGCCTACATCTAAGGGTAAACATTTCTCCTGTTTTATTGCATTGGAACCGTCTGTTTATTGTTTGTCGCGGTGTTTGTGACACTGTGTGCATCCATTTGTGTAATCGGAGACAGAAGACTCCGTCGGAAATTTATTTCCATTCGATGAGCGCAGAATCCGCGCTGTTCTTAGTCGGAATTCTCGTTAGCACGTGCCGTAGCTTGACTTGCTCGGTAAACGCTGTCAGCCGAGAACAACCGCAGAGCGATACTGCATCCAGATTGCGTACGCTATTGAGACCCTTTCAATCACGGAGCGAGAGGCCCGTTGGTTGATCGAGGCAATTTTGAGACCCTGGTCGCGACAGGGCGTTCGCTAGCATTAGCCGACGAGCTAACTAGCCACTCTCGGTGAGAAGGCTCGGGAACGCGTCCCGCGGAGCTTTCTAGCCGTTCCGACGCAGCGGAACTGCGTCCTTTAATCCGCTAAACCTTCCGGTACGGAGTACTTTAAGGTAACGTTAGCGGCGGTTCTAATACACGCTGCGGTGGTTAGAATCGTGAGATTGCTACGGAGATCAAAGCCGGGTGTCGGACGACGCATGCGCGGCGGTCCGCCATCTTAGGTGCCCGACACGTAGCTCGACCCGCCATCTTGGGCAGGTCAAATGACAATGATATTTTTGGCATTATTGAACAATTTTGCCCAAAATAATCATTCACCAGCCAAGCTTCCCTGTACCTAATTCTTTTAAAAAAAAGTCTACAGGTAAGGTTGTTTATAAATAAACATCTAATTAGAAGGCAAATTCGAAGAGTAAATTAGTAGATAAAACAAGAAAAGACTATTTACTATTTTGGAAAATGGACTCAGAGGTAACGATGCAATTATCATCTCAACTTCAGGCGATGCAAAACACTTTCCTTCCAATGTTGACTAACATGATGAACATGATCTGCAATCTTCAGAAAGACGTCGAGGGCGTCAAACAATTTGTGCGTGATTCTCAGGGGACCCGGTCAGAGACTCCGTGTTTGCCTGAGAAGCCGCAAAGTGAGACTGAAATGCTGCAGGTTGATGTTTTCTCAGGTTCTGATTCACAGGAAAACAACAACACCTCAAAGGAAAGCGACAACACCTCACCGGTCGTTCCATCCGTGGCGATGTTAGGCGATGAACCCGCAGATGCCGACCGCAGTACCACTACTACCACCGCCGTCACTGAGAAAATTTTGCTTGCACCTCTGGTCGTGAGAAAGGGATCTAATAGGCCCGCAGTGGAGGTCACTGTAAATCAGAGACATCGCTGTGTCGCATTATTAGACACAGGAGCGGACATCTCGCTCATCAGCGGAGCTCTTTACAGCAGGATGTGCAAACAAAGGGGGGAGGACATCTCACCCCCCACACTCATTTCGGGCCCAAAGGATTTTGACGAGTTCTATGGCGCTCCCTCGCCCGCGGCTGCGACGGCTGAGGTCAACATCTCGATAGGAGGCATGTCCTTTAAACACCTCGTGTACATCACCGAGGATATGCCGATGCCCATGCTCATAGGGTTGGACTGTCTCCAACACCTTGACGCTAGAATCAGCGGTGCGTCCGGACAACTGTTTGCACATGTGCGGCAGCCAAAGCCGTACAAACCGTGGCCTGACACAGGTGGACGCCCTTCGGTGGCATGTCTTTCGCGGGGGGACGCGATTTCGACCTCACCACCACTCTCGAAGCCACCGGGTAGACCCCCGGAACTTCTGTTACAGATTGAGAAGGTCATAGACCAAGCAGATGCTCTCACCAACGATGTCGAGCGAGACCAGCTAAGACAACTTTTGCTAAAGTACCAGGATTTTCTTTCACTTGACTCCTTGGACTGTGGTCTGACCACTATCCATGAAGTCCGGATTCCTACCAGGCCCGATGCACCACCGTCCTTTGTGCGGCAATACAAGATTCCCCTGGCGTCCATAGGACCGGTCCAGGAAATCATTGACAGCCTCTTGGCTAACGGGGTCATTCGACCCTGCAACAGCACCTACTCGGCTCCGTTGTGGCCGGTACTGAAGCCTAATGGTAAGTGGCGACTTACCATTGACTACCGGCAACTCAACAAACAGGTCCCCTTGTCTAGGTGGCCTATGGCACGCCTGGAGCAGGAGCTTCCAAAAGTGAAAGATGCTAAGTACTTTTCCACCCTTGACATTGCGTCTGGATTCTGGACGATTCCCGTCCACGAATCGGACCAACACAAACTTGCTTTCTCCTTTGACGATGCCTTCACGTCAGTCCCGCCAGCCAGGCCCCCTCAGACTCTTCTAACCCATCACTTCTACGACCAGAACCTGCAAACTCACCTGCTTGCAGCATTCTCGTTCGCACAGGCGTCTCTGGAAAAGTCAGCTGAAGGCAGAAAAACTTATTACGATAAGAAAGCCTCACATTCCGAACTCGATGTAGGTGACCAGGCCTGGTACTACATTTTCGCTCCCAAAACGGGTAACAACAATGCGACCTCGGGGAAGCTGGCTAAGAAACTTTTGCCCAGATGGTCGGGTCCATACCTGATTACAGATAAGATCTCTCCGGTCGTGTATCAGATCAAGATCGCCGACAAAAACAAGGCGCCCGTCTAAAAATGGGTACACAGGGACCATATCAAACTGCACAAGGGTCCCACAGATTTGGCCGATACCAACAACAACAATCCACCGACTTCCAAAGGGGGGTGATAAATACGTCCCGTTGGTGCCACAGATTTCTATCTCTGATTACACAAATTTGTTTGTTTGTGAGTGTACATGGTTGTCTTTCCTGTTATACGTCACGTGCAGACTTAAGGTGTGTTGAGACGGACGTGCTGTGGGCTCCTGGAGTCAGGTAACAGTGAGTGGGTTAGGTCACATGGTACTGTTGTCCAAAATTTTTTTTTTTTAATCTTTACTAATCACAATTCCTTAGGGGTACATTAACATGAACATGATTACTAACCACTGATTTACATTTTAGTACTGATTTACATTTCTGTTTTTTATAGTACCTTTGACCAGTTGATTTTAACAGTGAAAAATTATGTTTGTGATTATCAATTCTTTGATTTATCCTGCGGGGCTATAACCAATTTAGCCCCTGTCCTGACACAAGTATTTACAGTGAGGATTCACTGATACCAGTTAGGGTTTCTTTCATTTTTCTGCTTCTCGCATCATTCCTTTTTGCATCTTACACAGTCAGGGCTGCATCCATTTCTTCACTTAATGGGTAATTACACTTAAAACTAACACATAGTACAAAAGGCACTCATAGAGTTAGGTTTTTATTATTTTTATTTCTTTGATGACATGAAATGCACTTTTGTCGTGTCTACATTGAAGTGCCTACACTGTGCTCTCTCTCCTCTGTTGAGCGTGTGAGGATCCTGCGTCCTGGGGGTGGATCCGTGACTCGTGATCTGCATCGACTACTCCTGAGGGTGCTCCGGCTCGTTGGCCTTGGACGACTGTGGTTCCGGCATGGCTGCTGGGACACCTCATTCGTTGGGATTACTGTCACCTGCTCTTCCCTTTTTGTGGATTACGATAAGTACTCTTTCAAAGTTCAATTTTTATTTGGAATATTGCCCTGCCTGCGGATACAACAATCGATTTTTAATTGGAATACTACCCTGTTCGTGGATACGTTCAAGATTTGCTCCTGCTTTGCTTTATTGCCCGTGGGGATATGACGTTGCTGTTGCTTCGTTTATGGCTTCCATGGGGAATAATTAATAACCTGCTGACTTGTGTTCTTCCTGAGGAGTATGCGAGACTGTTCTCCGGCGTGGGGTTCGTGCCTCACCACAGATGGCTGTTCCCTTGGGATCGCATCCTGTTCTGTTGTCAAGATTCTTCATAACTTGGGTTTGTTCAACGACCAAGTGGTCTCTTGAAGGACCACATTGACCTTGAAAAGGGGGGATATGTAAGGTTATGAAGTTCATTGTTTTCAACTACATACAGCTGCCCCCTGGGCACAATAACACCGTGTAGAAAAACCAAGGTCGGGTGTTCCTCAGACTGTTTACATTCCAGGAGAAGAGTCCGAAGGAGAAGAAGAAGCTTTACTTAATCAAAGTACTTTATTTGTGATTAAAATTATTAAGCAAAACAGATGTTGATCAACAATAATCAAGTGAATGATCTGTGAAACAAATATGTCATGAATTATGTTTAATGAAACCAGGACTACGGCACAGACATACTGATCCTCATCTCCATAGAAACGCATGACACATTGTTCCAACCAATCAGAGCTTTCGGCTGCCGCAGGAGAATCTGGTGTTGACTTCAAGTGTCCAATCCACTTTACTCCAACTTATCAACAATTCAGAGATATAAAACAAGGCAATGCCATTTTTAAGTCAGTTCCATCTTGACTTCAGTTCTATTCACCATCATCCTAAAGAAAAGCGCAGCCTGTCCAGATGTGTTTTCTTCTTTAAACTAAGAACTGTGAAACGGGAGATTTTCGTCGTTTAACAACCAGACGACGTCCTTTCAAAATAAGAGCACCTGCTGACGCCGCTGAACGGTACCGGGGTCGACCCTCCAGACGGGCTTTGAAACGTTGTGATCGCTGCATCGACAGCTCCATCGTACATCCGAGGTTTCCAGACCTGGCATTTCCTGATCTACCTGGGAGACCCCCACTGGGTACGTACACGGCAAAATAGCGGCTCATGTCATCACTTTATAAGCCTCGTGATATCTAGTCATAACAAAGACGACCAGATTCGATTACGTCATCCTAGAGAATCTGAACCAGACACACACACACACACACACACGCACCAACACAACATCCGAATCCATTCTCATCCATCACAGAGTAGTCCTGGTAGATTGTTTAGAATTTATAAATCAGAAATTAAAGATTCTCAAACGATCCCATCTCTCTCTTTTCTTGTCTCAAAGTCAATACAGAGTGTTTAATTAAACTCCCTGATGATAAAAACTGCCTATTCTTCTGTTTATAAAAGTGAACTACTAACAGTGTATTAAAATACAACTTTAGATAGTTACATCACTTTGTTTCCGTTACAGGGACAATAAAGGTGGTACACCTCTGAGCTGTAATTTCACCAGAGAGCATGGTGTTCTGAGTCAGCCGTTCAGTGACTTCAGAAATAAATACATCCACCAAAATCAGAGAGGCAGCCGGTAAGATAAATATATGATATATTTCTGGTTGTGTACGGACTTTGCTGCTGGTTAGGTGGTTGGGCGGGAAACCTGACCTGATTGTTTGCTTGTTTGCTTACCTAGGCGTGGCCCAAACAATTGAGTCTCTGTTGATTTGGCTGGTATAATCTTTGTTTGTGGTTATTTGCCAGTTAGTAAAAGAATTTCTTATCTGAAAATGTTTCAGCAAGTTGTTTGTTGCAGTTGTTTGTTCATTTTTGGGCTCTGTGATTCGTTTCAATGGCAGATTAATTATAAAAGATAATGATAAATAGCTTATATTTTTCTAAGGGAACTATTTGATGTTTAAAACTACTGTTTAAAAAGTAATGCTAAAGGTAATTATGTAAACCCTGTAAATCTAATTTAAGGTTATATGTCTGCTTGATTGAAGATGTTTTACCTGAGCTGACCTGAACTGTCATGCTGACCTGAGCTGACATGCTGACATGCTGAAATAAACATAAAAGCAAAAAGTGAAGCATTGTTTCGGTCTCTGAGTGAAATCCAGTTTCTAAACTCTGTGGTGGATGTTTATCCCTCTCAAGTGGGGAAGCACAAAACAGTGCAGGACTTGACAAGGGGTTTGCCCTCCCACAATGGTATTTCCAGCGTTTCCTCCTCAGTTTGTCATTGTCTGAGACATTTATTGAGCACGTCATCTGTTGGGGCCTTATCTTTGTTGTACTTATCCTGGACAGTGGCTCTCACACTCACTAGTCCTTGGCTAGTGTACAGTCTCCAGGTGCTCAAGGACTTAGGATGGAACCCTCCATGCATGGTTAGACGCTTCTGTGTCATAACATCTGTGGTCTGTATTTCTTCCTTTAGCCAGCATATTGTTTCTGCAGGATATCTGATTATTGGCAGGGCCGAGTTGTTTATTGCCCAGATCTTGTTCTTGCCATTGAGCTGACCTTTTAGGACTTTCCTTACTCATTGTAGGCATTTGGCTGTGGCTCCTTTCCTTGCAGCCTCATCGAGGATGCCATTTGCTTGTGGGATACCAAGGTGTTATCTCATAAAAGTGGCTATGCACCAAAGGAAAAATGTCCAAATTGTGCCCAGTTAGCCCTTGTCCCTTCCTGCTGTCATGTGACTTGCTAGTTACAAGGTCTCAGGTGTCAGTGGGGAACTGTTGTGTTAAATTTGATGTTATCGCTCTCACACTGGTCAGTCACTAGAGGTTTAACATGGCACCTCATGGCAAAGAATTCTCTGAAGAATTATTGCTCAACATAAAGATGGCTTTGGCTATAAGAAGATGGCCAACGCTGCTAAATGGTGACTAAGACCATACAACGGTTTAAAAGAACAGGCTCCACTCAGGATAGGCCTCGCTATGTTCAACCAAAGAAGTTGAACGTACATGTTCAGTGTCATGTCCGGAGGTTGGTTTTTGAAAATAGATGTGTGAGTGTCGCCAGCATTGCTGCAGAGGCTGAAGGCATGGGGAGCCAGCCTGTCAGTGATCAAACCATGTGCTGTGTGGTGTTTTCTGTATGCACCAACATGATGTAGGGTAGTGCTAAGAAGTCAAATGTTTCTACACACTGGGACTTTAATAACAGATTTGGTAAGTTTACCACACTTTTTGGAAAAGGAGTTTCTTATTGAGATTTAACACTTGCTCTGCATTCTGGTCTGTATCAGCTGATTTGTTCCTAATGATAAAGAAATACATGGAGGGATAAAAGTAATTAATAAAAATAATAAAAAGGTTTCATATATCTTGTGGGTTTTGTAGCTGGAACACTGGAAGCATCAGCGGCGCGAAACAGCAGCGGAACGGTTTACTCGCAAACTTCAAGGCGGTCCTTTTCACATCGGAAGAGTCTTGGTAGCGGCACGGCTTCCTCGCTGTGCTCTGTGCTGGACTCGCGAGATTACAAGATCCCTCGAGACTTCAGGTCACAGTTTGTTTATGCAATCCATCATTAAACCAAAAAGAAGGAAATCACGTTGTTATTGCTGTTTGATGTCATTTATGATGTTGTTCTTCTCCACTGCCAGGAATAAAGCCATGAAAACACACTGTTGCACTTCTGGAATGATGATGTGAGTAAATTAGCCATTAGTTCATGCGTAAACGTCATATATATGTAATTGCATCGCTGCAGTACTTTTATTTTGAAATTTACCAGTGATTTTACACTGAAACCGTGTGTGATTTCCTTTAATCCCCTATGTTAACTGCTTAAATTGACGCATCTTAGAAGCAGCACGTGGCAAAAATAGAACCTGATCCTATCTTTAGCGGCACAGCGCTTCTGGAAATTACCGCGTCACAGCTAGACTGAAACACTCCAATAATAGATTCTGTTTGAAGCAGTGACGTTCCGCGCCGCCGATGCTTTCAGTGTGAAACCGGGGTTAGACAAGAAACAAGCAGATTTCATTGCCTCTGAAAATGACTTAAGAAACTCAAAGCAGTAAAACAACAAAAACAGGTAGCAGGAACAAAATGAACATACTAGAAATCTGACCTCTGGAGTAAAAATCTGACAGTTTTGAGCCTGTTTTTTTCACCAAATGCCCTGATTTGGGTGAAAAAAGCTTGGATACATGAGTGAGATACATGGGTCTGAAGTAAGGTCCTAAACACTGACAAACTAAAGTGTTTTGCTCAACCACTTGAGCAGAGTTAAGAGGATAAAAAGCTCTGAACACAACAACGCTAATGAATACCAGTGATGAGCTTTTGACGAGGACTCTCAGAGCGTTCTCATTTAGTCCCTCGCCATTCACCCTAATGAACTTTTATCCTCTCTTACTGTATCTTTATAGCTCTTTTTACTTTCGTAAGAACATTACAGCTCATAATGACTTTGTCCTCTGGTCAGTGTTTGTCGTTTCAAATGAAACCTGCTGTACATCACAGTCAGGTTCAGATCAGAACACTTCCTGTTGCAAGGCCTGTTTTAGCCTGGTAAACATGGACACTGCTCGCTGAGTGTACCTGATAGACGTGGTAGGCGTTTGCAGCTCTGCCCTGCAGGAACACAGAGGGGATCCACACGTTGATGAGTGCACGATGAGCCCTGAGTGACACAAAAAACAAACGTCCTCACTAACGTCGTCATTATCATTATCTTCGGCAGAAGCAGCATCAACAGTGCATCCGAGCAGCCTGCAGCACTCTAACAGCTCTCTCCTGTTCAACTGCGACTCATTTGATCATATGCTCATAAAGAGTAAACCTAAGAAAGAATTTATGAACATGAGACCTTTTTACATTAATGGTATGAGGGTCTGGAAAATAAATTTAAAATAGGACAATGTAGAACAATGACATACGTCTCAAAATCTGACAGGCTGGGATCTTCAGACGTCTGACTTAAATCACCTGGAACCTAGAAGAGATGAGAAAAAATAGGACTGTAAGGGCCTAAAACAAACCAAACGTAGATTCATACACAACATGTTCATTTCAAACTCACACACACACACACACACACACACACACACACACACACACACACACACACAGTATACTGTACAGCTTTTATTTGAACCTTTGATTTAAACCTATCCAAAAACAAAGCACTTCTGTCTAACTCATGTGGTGTGGTGGTGTTTTAAAAGGACAGCATCAGTAAAGGTGGAAACATGAGAATGCAGACACAAAAATACACCTCTGTTGTTTTCAGTTAAGCTCCTGCTTGGACATCCAGGCTTTTCCTGCTTTAAATTCAGTGCTGTCTGCCCATGTTTACTGGTTAGAAGTGGGGATGTGTATTGGTAAAATTCTGGCAATACGATGTATGATGATATATTGCGATACATTCAGACGATAGTAGCGATTTTTTTAGAATGAATTTATCATAGGAAAATTCAATAAACAGTCCAAACTGATATGTAGCATGTTAAACATGAGATGTCTGAACCATAATAGAGGGATTTACATTTGATTGGTGGCAACAAAGCCCATTGCACACGGCTGCCAACTAGCGGTCGATGTTTGATTTGCACCAAAAGAAAAGAAAATACACAAATGTTTGCATGTAAATTCCTCCCAAAAATTCCATTCACGGGTTTTGAATATCAATATAATACTACAGGAAAAAATATCACGACTTATTGCCATATCAATATTTTCTTACATCCCTAATTAGAAGTTTCTTTAGCCAGTGTCTACATGTATTTTAAACAAATGTTTGAGAATAACTATTTTTTTATTTGATTTTCATCGTAAATACATCTGTGGTTGAATTTTATTTCATGGTAGCTCATGTTGATCCATGTAAAAGGGAAATTTTGACCTCATAATTTTCTAATCGCACAGGTTTTAATCAAGACTACAGAGCCCAACTCTGCCACTTGTTGATGTTAATTCGTATTTGTAGTATTTTTAATATGTGAACTCTGAACAAAGCAGATTGGTTTACAGTTAATTTGTCTGAATGTGTTTGTTCAAAATATCAAATATTAGAAGAATGGAGAATGGTAAAGTGAGCATAGATCCTAATATCTGGTGTAGTGTGTCCTGCAGGGTGACAGTGTGTGGTCTGGGCATCACTTGGCGCTCTTACGTTGACACGTCACACTGCAGTGTTCCTGGTGTTTATTATTTCTTCATCTGCATAAATTATGATTGTTGTTAACTCAAGAAGCCTTTTATAAGTTCCTGTTTACATCGAATCATCCCTGTGCAATAACAAATTTTTCTAAAAAGTAGGGTGATCATTGCGATCAGCGTCCCCATGTTTATGGTTTATGGTGGTGGTTTATGATCCATTTAGCCTTATTCTCTTTACCATTGTAAGCATACATTTTTAGAATGAGATGGTTGTCTATTTTATCTTCTAGAAATGTGTGCCTTCAAGCTGAAAGCTACCAAACCAATTTTGTTAAGCGTATGCATGGCAACGAAAGAATTATTTCATCTCATAAAGGTATCGTGATTTCAGTGGGAAGTCAAAATACTGTATACATGTACTACATACAAGGTAGGCGCAATGTCCAAAATACCATAAATGTCTCATCAGGCCTTACTAAAATATTAATGAATAATTTGACAGAGAATGAGGGGTGGATGTCAGCTTTAGTATTTACAAACTGTCTGAAAAGTATGAAGGATATCACGTGCCACCTCCAGGATAGAAAATAATCAGATGCGTAAATACTGCTAACGAATGAAAAATCACTGAATCAACAGGATAAACAAAACAAACTATTGAACTGTTTAAAAATAGAAATGGTTCAATGAATTAAGACGTTCAAAGTTCAAGCATCTTAGTAGTCATTCATCCATATTGAATAAAATAATAGATTAAATGTATCCTGTTCGCCAACTTTACTGATGGTGCAATAAAGCCTGGGATTAAATAAACTGATTTTCTTATTTGATAAAATAATCCATGCAGTAAATTTTCTATGGAATCAATCCAGTCTCATATTTAAATGGAACATGTGACACACCACCCACCCCTGTTACACAGAATCATGGCTGTTTAAGCAGCTTAAAAAGCTTAAACTAACCAATGTGCCATGTGACAATCGGCAGTTGAAGATGGGATCTTTAAACTTATTTAACTTAACTGTGGAATTTCAGGATATTGTATGGACTCCAAGTCCAAAACATAATTCATATTTAGTTTACAGCTGTAAGGCCTCCCAATGGACATGTGGTGTTGTGCATGAGATGATTTATGGTTGATGAGTTATCTACAGCAGTGGTTCCCAAACTTATTTAGCCGCGCACCCCCTTCTATGTCCCGACCATGTCGACGCACCCCCCCCACACACACACACACACATCGGGGCATGGCTCTCTCTCTCTCTCTCTCTCTCTCTCTCTCTCTCTCTCTGTATATATATATCAGATGTCAAGCTAAACAGAAAGGGTTAAAAAAATTCCCCATCACTTTCATTTTCTAAATAGTAATTAATAAGCATTCGATACCATTACAATTTCCTTTGATTTCACTCTGAATAAATATTTAGAGTGCCCAGGTAGCACATAAAGAATGCAATTTAACGGTTTTCTTAAAGTAGGAACGTTTAACCTGTGTGGCCAGAGCGCTCTCCTTCCCTCTGCTCTGCGTAAACCTGAGCTGATCACCTACTTGTGCGTAATCAAATGTCAATAGGGGACAAGATATAGCCATGATGTTCACTTTTACCTCAGACCGACTTATTGCTGTTTTATGGTGTGGCTGAATCTGCGATCCGCTGCCACGCGGACTGGAATAATGAATGCTGCAGTGGACTTGTGGTCAGGTTCGGAGTCACTGGCTGGAGCGGACCCGACTCATCCCAGAAGCTAATATCTTAATTTGACCTTGAATGAAAAATAACCTCTTAAAAGTTTTTATCACGGTGGAGGCAGCGTTCATTTCTGCCTTCAGTCTGACAGCGGGCCGGAGTTAAAGCAGCGTGTGCGCTTATTGAATCTGTGTGTGTGCGCACGCGGCACAGCCGCTCAAGTCACCGCGTCTCGCGCTATTTAAACCAATGTTGTAAAATTCCTTCTGCCCAGCCCAGATGTGCTCACTTGTGCACCCGTGAGCCGTGGTTCAGCCGGAACGTGTCTGACCTCTGACAGACGCACTCTGAACTTCAGATCGTCAGCGCGCTGTTAATAGCCTGAATGGGAATCATTTCTTGTTATTTAGTTACATCCACAATGTTCTGTGTGTGAGGTTTACAATGTCAGAACACCTGCATGAGACAGGGTGTTAATTACAATCTGCCAGAATGACTCACCACCTTCAGATTTCTCCAACACCGTTAAAAATGATCAAATGCGGAACATATCGGCGTGCGCAGGCCAGAGTGCTGAAGCTCGGCGCATTGTTATTATGAAGCTAGGGCACATCATGTGGAGGACACGCGCGTGCGCAAAAATATACTTGTTTTCAATTACATTTACTGTGCCCGCTTACTTTTTCTTTGGCCCACCCACAAATGAGTTTCTACGCTAATGGTGACATATGACAGACTTCTCTGAGCTCCGCAGCCATTACACTTTTTACCTCGCGCACCCCCTAGCGGCAGCTCGCGCACCCCCGGGGGTGCGCGCACCACACTTTGGGAATCCCTGATCTACAGCATCACAGTACAACAGAGGCAGCTCTTCATTTTACTGCCAGCATTAAAGGTTTGTCAGTCTGTTCACTTCCGGGTTCCTCAGCACTTGTGTAACCAAGGACAAATGTCGGTCTTTTAGATGAGCGAATGTCTCATGATGTGTGATTAGCTTAGAGAGCAACCCAAGTATCCGTTTTCACAAAGTTTGCTACTTCAATATTCTTAGATCTTTTTTGTCAGAGGCTGATGAACTGAAGTTAGAATTAGAAGCATTTCATACGTTTCAAAGACTTGGGACTAACTTCTCAGTGGCCTAGTGGTAGACTGTCCGCCCTGGGACTGGGAGATCAGGTTCAAATCTGGGTCGGGCCATACCAAAGACTTTAAAAATGGTACCCAATGCCTCACTCAGTTTTAAGAGTTGGATCAGGGGGTAAACCACCAAAATGTTCTCGAGCACAGCCACAGCTGCAGCTCACCGCTCCCCACAGGGACGAGTTAATTGCGGAGATGAATTTCACCAGTGTGTGATGATGACTATGGGGCTTTTATGCACACAAGCTTATTTTTCTAAACTTTTGTAGTTCATGCAGTGAACTACAAAACTCCTGGTCCAAATACTGACTGACTGCAGCCAATTTTTGGGTAATCTGTGTACAGAGATGTTTAGAATGTGTTGCATTTAGCTTGTCCCCGTCCCTTGAAGGTTTTAATTGGAATTAAGGTCTGGAGAATTTACCTGGAGGGACAATGTTTAGATGTGCTCCATTATGGCGGAGAAGACATTGTTTTTGAGTCATTGTCTTATCATTATTATTATTATAACTGAAGAAATGTACATGTGAAAGAAACAGGTAGTGTAATTGCTTGTATTTTTTTCTTTCTCACAATAAACAAATGAAAAAAAGAAAATGTGTGGGTATTAATGAAAACTGAAACACTAAACCCTGTGACAATGTTTTTGTCATTCTCAGAACATTTTGGCTTGAACTGCAAGATCCTCTGCTTCCCTGCTTTGATCAATCCCTCCAAGACCACCAGACAGACACAAACTCAAGATGAGAAGGAGTGAAAGTGAGATACAGAGGCATGAAAGTGACCATGGTTTGGTCAGCTGCAAGTAGCTCTTAGAAGTCGAAAGCCTGCAGCAAACAGGGGCCACAGATGGACATGCACACATCTGCACACACACACACACACACACACACACACACACACACACACACACACACACACACACACACACACACACACACACACACACACACACACACACACACACACACACACACACACACACACACACACACACACACACACACACACACACACACACACACAGAGTGAACGGTCCAGCAAAACAGAGCTGAAGCTGAGGGATAAGAGCTCCTATCTTCAGCCTGAGGCTTCCGTCACTGCAGCTGTCTCACTATGGGCCACAGTGTGCTTGTGTGTGTCTTTGTGTGTGTGCGTGCATGTGTGTGCGTGTGTGTGTGTGTGTGTGTCCAGATTACTTCAAGTTCTCCATTGCATGATCAGGCAAGAGCCAGATGTGTGGATTCTTTAATCATCACTACAGAGAATAAGACTGAGAGCAGAAATCTGTGAAATCGATCATTTGCTAAGAGTAGCATTGACAGAGTCTCAGACGGGCACACTTATTTACAGCTTGTCTGTAGAAATATTCATGCCGTAGTCCAAACTGCATCTTTTAGTAGACAACGATTTCATGAAATATGCATTTAACCCTTAAATTCAGCCATAGTTAGGTTGGTAATCTGGTGCTTTCCCTAGTGGTCACATTCCTTCAGCTGAGCCCTTCATGCAGTAAGGCTTAGAAGGTGGGCAGAGTTCAACACTGACCATGATTTTATGGATTTTAGTTTTGAAGATCAAGACTCAATTGATAGATGGTCAACTCTGTAGAGTGAATGTAATCCAGGAGACTACTGGCCTGCTTCTGGAGCATGTGTGTCAGCTGGGAGTATGCTCTCTCCCCTAAAATGAATCAAAACTATCCAGAGTGAGAAAGCACAAGTAGAGGAAAAGGGACTCAGATTTATTAAATAAGTAAAAAGTAAAGTAGCCAGTAAAACAAAAGGCTTTTCCTTTCCTCGCGGAAGCCTGGAACATTAGATTCCTGTCACATTTTGCTTGTAATTGCACCTAGTTAGTTAGATAATATGAGTGTGTGCATTTTTAGGTACCAACAACAACCACAGCCCATTACAGGTCTTGTTCATTTAAAAATGTACAGTTCTTTTTAAAATATGATCGGTCTGAGTGTTGCAGGAAGTCCTCTTTGGCCTGCATTATCTGCAGAAAAGAACAGATGGAAAAACGGTTGTGTCAGAAAAACCCACACAGATCTATGTCACACTGTAAAATTTGCTTTCATGGTCTCATCCAGATCAGGTCGCCGCCTTGGAAGGCTGTGTTGAATTTATGGGCGGGTAAGAGCAGAACATGTCTCGGCTAGCAGAAGCTAACAGATGTTCCACTCTTTTAGGAAGCAAAAGGCAGGTTTACATGTGGATATGACCTGCCTACATAATTCACTAGAAAACAATCAGGAAGTGGTTCTTCTATTTTTCCTTCCTCCTCTGACTTAGTGACGCTGATGGTGGCGCCACCATCAGCGTCAGCTCTGAAGATGTTTTCAGCCGCAAACAAAACCGTCAGCAAGGTAAAGAGAAACTTTATCTGTGTTTAAAAAAAGAACCAAAAATGGAATTAGAAGACAAACACAGCAAGAACGTACAAAACCTATTTAAAGGCATCGATAGTTTGTGGAGCCCTTAGATGAGCAGGGAGCGTGTTCCATAATTTCGGAGCAGCAGCGAAAAAGGTCCGACCTCCCATGCTGCAGAGCTTGGGATGTTGGATTTTGCAGAGCAAATGAAATAACCAGAAGTCTCCCAGATTCTGAAAATAGAAGGGTTTCCACTTTCCACCAAGTCACCATATTACTGGTATGAAAGTGAAACCAACACGGAAGTGACAGAAATCGCAGTTCCACCCTCATCCACTAGGGGCTGCTCAGAAGTGAGCTAATCCTCACTGACTCCCATGTTAAAAATACCAATTTCACAGCAGAAGCTCTCACCTTAGACCAGTAGTTGTAGTGTTTGTGCATTCTTTTTGGATATTATTTGTGCAATTGTTGGACAAAATGACTTGCTGTGGCATTAATTGCACTAATAGAGCGTCCAATAAGTCTCCACTTCATTTTTTTTCGGTAAGTAAAATTATATTCATGTATTTTAGGTCACTGCACTAGCTGAGCTTGGATTTTAACACGTACTGTTTCACCATGAAATTTAATAGGGTAAAACTCAATGCATTTACCATAACGCTGCATGTTGGTGGAGCTGGATTCCGACTACCGGTATGGTCCCCTCAGCGGATGTTTGGCGCATCTCTGACTCAGAAGCTTCTGTGTTGTGCACAGTTAACTCCGGTTGTAGCTAGGTAGCTACCTCCATTAGCTTAGCTCCCACCTCCACGTTAGCTTTGAGTTAGCTTGTAGCTACATTGCTTCAGCTGGACAGGTGTCGTCATTTGAGCCCAGCCTTACAGCCACACCCTCAGCTCCACCTCTTTTCCCATATTTTGGAATTGTCTGGGCTTGACGGAACCTGTGACACGGTCAAACTGGCGGTAGTGGCCACCTCCCATTTTGGCACAAAAACTTATAATTGGAGTCTATGGACACAAAATGTCCAGTATATATGTCGATGCTTTCAATTCAACACTGTGCACAGTGTCGAGTGCATCACAGACGCTCTCCAAGCCCCTCCTCAGCGTGCCGATGGTATGTCAGCAGTAGGAGGCTGAGAAGGTGAGTAAATGCCCAGATGCGCTGATTAAGATCTTTTCTTGATTGTTACCTCCACGATGTTCTCTGTGAGTAACGTGGCAAATATTTGTCGATAACAAACTGACTCACTGGCAAACAAACAAAAAAATTAACAAATGGCCTCCTGTAAAAACACGATCCATCGGTTGGTTGATTCATTTGTCCCATCGCCCAACCCTATGGCTAAAATCCATTCCATATTTTCCTGGATGCTCTGCTCTGGTGCACACACATGGACGGCGTGTCAATAAAGTAAAAAAAAAAAAGATTTGGCTTGTCGAAGCTGGTTCCATGTCTGATCCCTCCTCGGACATGGACACCAGGAGATTTTTCACCAAGATTCATAAAGTAAGTTAAAAAGTCCCACAGGCCAGGGTTTTGTGGCGTTAGCAGGCTAGTCCTCAGCTAGGCTCTCTGGCTCTTTAAGCATTTATTAGGCAGACTGGTTCTGTGGTTCAGATCCAATCTGTTGTTCTCAGTGAAAATTAATGTTCCAGATAAATAAAAGATAAACCGAATTCTGACATGGAGAAACTCTCACTTTAAACACCTATAATTATATAATATTATTACTATTAAAACACCTTATTTTCAATAGATATAATGAAAAAACATCCAGCTATCAGAAGTGTTACTGTATTATCTGAACTTACATTTAAACTAAAACTATTTTCATTTCAGACAGGCAGAACTTCAGTCTTGTGCTGCAAACCCAACACACATGAATGGGAATGTGACATCATTTGTCCAAAATCTGAAGTGTTCATGGATATCTGGAATGTAAAACTCTACTAGGGAGAAAATATTCATAGGTATCTGGAACACATATTCAGTCCGCCTAATTAATGTTGTTTAGGTTTTTTAGGGGTTTGGGTTTGTCTCAGATCAGTGCAGTTGTTGGAAATCCTTACATAAAACATCTACTACTAACAAAAGAGGGGAAGGACAATTTGTAAAACAGAAAGTTAGAACAAATGTTAGGAGTCAGAGTTGTTCAGTAGAAGGAGTGAAACGATGGAATAACTTAGACATCAAAATCAGGGCAGCATCACAGTTAAATCTTTAAAAAAAAAGGTACATCAAAAAGATGATGTCTAATTAGTGTGTGTGATCCAGTGTATTTTCAGAGATGTGAATCAAAATGTTTTATACACACTTGAAAGTATTTAAATTCATAGAAACCATCTGTTTATGTGAATATTATTCATTGACTCATGCTAAGATTACTGGAGGGTTTATTATTTTATGTATATATAAAAAAATGTTAATTTTTTTTGCATATTTATTTTTGTTGTTCATTATTATGATTATTATTATTAAAAAAATTTATAATCATGTTTTCCTATCATGCTAAGTATAAAAATTGATTTTGTAAATAGGGTAGCCATAAAAACCTAGGCTTCAGCCTACACCTTTGGTTATTCTACTTGTAATCCTTGTATTATTGTGTTTTTTTTCCCTTTTCTTTAATTATCTTTAAAATAACCAAATAAACAATGTTGACTGATTGAAATACAAAAAAATACCTGTTAACATCTATATTTTCTATTTGGCTAGTAATAATACTGTTGAGACTGGGATAAATTTAAATGTTACTTTGTAAAATAGGGATACAACAAAGAGGTGTGGTTGTTATGAAATGTTAAAATGGGTCATTACATTCAAATTCAGTCCATCGCCACCTGCTGGTATTCTTGTTATCAACATGAATAAAATAAACACAACATTTTATTGAAAGCTTCTATTTTTTTATGTTTTAGTATTTTCCGCAGTAATCATCTGGAGGTTTGTGATGAATAAATAGTTACTGGGTTAAGGTTTTACTGCTGTAGGTAAAATAGGTGTTTAACAACCTGTGTAAATGCAGTAGAATGCAGGAAATGGCATCTACACCACATTTATTTTTCTGCACCCCCAGAAATGCTTGAAAATAACAAATGTTGTCTGTGGCATAAAGCTTTATGTTTGTTAAAATCTATTCCATGCTAATTTTCCTCTGGGATTGATAAAGTATTATTGAATTGAATTGAATTGAATTGTTTAAATAATTTAATAAAGGATTTTATCTAAGGAACTTGCAGCTGACAATAAAATCAACAAAACACACGATTCTAATCCAGTGCAAACGCAACCAAACATGCTGCAACTTCGGATAGGTGTGTGTGTGTGTGTGTGTGTGTGTGCGCGCGCGCGTGCCAACTCACTCACCGGACCCCGGAGGTCAATGAGTTCCTGTCTCATCTGGACAATGAGATGGTCTTTGGCCATGAGGGAACGGTACAGGCGCTCGTTAAACTCTATCAATTCACCGTGCATCTCAGCCACCTGCAGCACACACACACACACACACACAGGAAAGAAGAAAACACATACACAAATTAATCTCACTATGAGCCACTGATGGAGGATACAACGATGGAAAAAACGAGACCTCGTTGTTCTGACACACAGAGTAAAATGGTTCAAAAATACAAGCAGTTCCCATAAACACACAAAACCACTGCAGGTGAGACATAATAGAGGAAGACAGCAAGACAGATTCTAGGAAACCGTCAAACAGAGACGGGTGGGATGGAGAGAGGGACTGAAAGCAGCTCGTCTCCAATAGATTCTGAATCCTTCCAGTCTGCTATTCAATTGACATCAGCTCTAAGTAACCTTGACGTGCTGTTATTTACATCAGTGTGTGTGTGTGTGTGTGTGTGTGTGTGTGTGTGCGTGTGCGTGTGCGTGTGCGTGTGCGCGTGTGTGTGTGTGTGTGTGTGTGTGTGTGTGTGTGTGTGTGTGCGTGTGTGTAAATGTCTGTTCCCTTGGTTCTGTGTCTGTCTAACCAGGCTGGACGTCGTGGACAGCTCTGTCTGGGGACTGATAGCTGTGACACACACTGTGCTGCATGGAGAACACCTGCTGTCATGGCTGCTTCGATGTAGCGTCACCGGCGACTGACAGGTGAGCCGAGCATCACCTGCTTATCAGACCAGACCCGTCACACATGCTCTTTTACCCAACAGGGATTCATGTAAAAAAAACATCTGGATCTTTAGTCTAACAGTTTACAGGATCTAAAAAGTCTGAATACTAAAACAAGACACAACTAAAAGGCAACCGCACTTTAGCCAGAATGAAGCTGGCTAGAACTCTGCCACTTTTACAGAGACTTTTACTGTTAACTCAGTAGTTAAAGTCTGGTGTGGTAGTACCTAACAGGCATCCTCCAACAGTACTCTGAATACCAACTGATCACTTAAAGTAGTTTTTTAAAACTTTACCGATACATGTTGGAGTCCACCCCGTTTGTTAGTCTTGCTGCCATTTCTTAAACAGGAGAGTTCCAGATGCTCACCTGGCAACCTACAGGGCAGGAGGACACTGTATCTACTACAGTATCTTTATTCAAATATCATTTAAAATCATTTTGTTGTATCATCAAATTTTCATCAGATACAGACAAAATGTTTCCTCTTGCATTTAAAGCAACCAATGGCAATACTTTACCGCATCAGCCAGAGGGACAAAGCAGCAGGCATGCTGTGAAAAGAGCAGGTTGGATCGGGCAGCAGTGCCGACAAAAGTAAGGAATAAAATGTTCTCTGTGGTCATGTGACTGTCGTAAGGAACAGGAATATCTCCTGTGAAAGGGGTAACTTCCACTGACAGGCAGCAGACTGCTCCTCTGTCAAAGAACGATGCCCTCTAGAGGTGATCCAACAGTTGGGCTTCATAAGAATGATTCAGTTGCTATGGCAACAGCATCACAAAAGACAGCGAGAAAAGCTGCTGTACAGTACACTTGTTCTGCTTCTGGGACAAATAACACTTTCTTCTGTCTCAGTCTGATCAGAATTTATTTTAGCTTTTGGGGAAAAAATAACATGAATAAAAAAAGATTCAGCAAAACGACTGAAACTTTTATAAAAGATTAACTCTGATCCGCTATGATTCTCTAGACAACACAAACAAATGTCCGTTTAACCACAGAAGCAGCACAGATCAGAAAAATCCTGAGTCCACAAGAGAGGGAACTGAACTATTTTAGAATGAAACATGTTGAAAATCGTAGTTTTTGTTTTATATTAACCAGAAAATACAAAAACACAACCTTCAGACACAATAAGTGTGTGTGTATGTGTGTGTGTGTGTGTGTGTGCATGCGGACCTTTTCACTAGAGCTGATGTTTTAGGAGGAGCATGTTGTGTTTCCCAGTGCAAGTGTACAGGAGTGATCATTAACTGATGGTCCCTGGGCTGTATCTGGGCCATGAGCTTGGGCCATCGGGTCCAATATTGAATAAATATCTAATAAAGCAAAGGCATATTTATGTACTGTCAAAGTTCAGAAAGGCTTGAGCTTCAGAACCAACCAGAGCTCAGTGCATGTCCCGGTCCAACTCAGAGGCTAAAACACAAAAATGTAACCTGAAGCTAATATGACTGCCCGTGTTTATGTGATGTGAAACGAGCAGAAGCTGAAGGAAGTCATCTTCTACAGGTCTGTTATTCCTAACAACTTTAAAATTACCCCAAACTCCTTAAATGTTGAAGGATTCAAAACACACAAATGACTTTCAATATTCAGCTAGCTGCATGTTTTATTAAAGCTTATATCTCCAGTACATCTCCTGTAAGCCCCATGAGATGTCTAAGCTGCAGCTGTTACACACCTGCTTAAGCCTAATTTATACGTCTCCGTCAGTTCCATGAGGGAGAGACACGCATGGAGACGTTTTGCATTCGGACTTCTCCGTCTCCTGGGAGTGTTGAATAGCAATTCCTAGCCAGGACAACAGAGGGCGTCATGTAGCCGGTCCAAGTTAGTGCATTTAATATTATATCTATGTTGTGTTTTTTGTATTTAAGAGACTTTGTAACACGGATAGAATTGTCCCTCATCCTCCTCCTCCTCTTCATGCACTCAACCCCCCGTTTTCATAATTTCCGTCCACAAATAAAACACTTGCTGCATATTCTTTCACTCCTCCAGTCACGGGTGAATAAAACGTTCATTTTTTTAAGTTTTTCCGCGAGGTATTCTTCAAGATGCTCCGTGTCTGCTGCTAGATATCCTCAGCTCTCTTTATATTTTTGAGGGCGCAATGGCGGCTCTGTGGACAACATTGGCGTCCTAACCAATCACAAGCTTGTGGATGTTTAGAAAAGAGAGCTCGACTCTGTCCGTCCTTCCGAGGGCTCTCCAGGTTCAACAAGGACGGCTAGTGGCGTTGCGTGTCTCCATCCCGAAGCAGACGGAGAAGTATAAATTAGGCTTTAGACTCTATTAAAACCCGGATGGCTGGGAGCTTTCTACAGCTGAATGAAGATAAGACTGAGATCCTCATCTGTGCCCCAGACAAGCTGGTTCCCAAAGTCAGAGACTCTCTTGGTCAGCTTGCTTCTCACACCAAACCCTGTCAGGGAACTCTCTGTCTTGGTGTGGCCTTTGACACAGCTCTCACCCTGGATTCTCATGTCAGTTCTCTTGTTCGCTCTTCCTTCTTCCATCTCAGGAACGTTGCTAAGCTGAGTCCCATTCTGTCCCGCTCTGAACTTGAGACAGTTCTCCACACCTTCATCTCCTCACGCTTAGACTACTGTAACTCTCTTTTCACGTGCCTCCCTGAACCGTCTACAGGTGGTTCAGAATGCCTGTGCTCGGCTTCTGACCAAGTCCTCCAAACACACCCACATCACCCCGCTTCTCCTCCAGCTTCACTGGCTGCCAGTCAACTTCAGGGTTCATTCCTAGATCCTGGTTCTGGTCTATAGGGCCTTACATGGACAAGCACCATCATATATTGGTGATCTTCTCAGTCCCTACACCCCCAGCAGGTCCCTAAGGTCCAGTGACCAAAGCCTACTGGTTGTGCAGCACCAGGCTAAAGACCAAAGGTGACAAATCATCTGCTGCTGTGGCCCCCAGACTCTGGAACTCTCTCCCCCTGAGCCTGAGATCAGTGGACTCAGTGGTCTCCTTTAAAGCAGCTGAAGACTCACTTGTTCAGGCTTTGGTGTGACCTTCATCACCACCCGCTCCTTATTCTGCTCTTTCTACTAATCCGCCTTTTCTGGGATCTACTGTTCCTGTTCATTTTCTCTCTCCCTTTCCTTCCATTGTTTTTTCAAGATTTATTTTCTCATTTCAAACATATTTTTAAATAATAAAAAAAAATCTTTTATCTATTTTAAATTTTTTGTTTTTGTGAAGTGCCTCGTGAGTTTTATCTTGACAGACATTATATTAAAAAAATGTTTTCTTTCCTTCTTCCTTCTATATAAATATAATGATAAAAGCACTTAATTATGACCATCACATACAGTAAAGCCACCCACGGTAGAAAAACACTGCAGAAATTATCTTGTCAATCATCTGTGTCTACATGATAGAACATGTAAATAAATGCTTTTCATTAATTCCCGTCATTAAAAAGCAGCTGTGGTGAAGGGAAGTTGTGCTCTGATGTGTGTATTTGTTTCCTAACCTCAGTGTTAAAGCGCAGCTTAAAGACATGACAGGAATAACAATGTGTGTGTCCTCAGGCGAGGCTCTAGCAGCCAGAGCTCTATAGGTGGTAATCCATCTACATAGGAAATAAACAAGCTGCAACAAGTCTGTGAGCTCTGCATGGCCTTCAGTCTCTGCTGTTGCTTTAACACTTATTGGGAAACAACTGGAGGAAGGAATCTGCAAGTTTACTTATTCCTATTTTATGGCACAAAGTGACAGAAAACAGCTAAGTTTCTTTTTATGTAACGTACTTGGGAAGCGTTCAGCTGAGACCGGTCAGCTTTTACCACTTAGTCATTAAAACACGTACTCTGTCAATACATAAAAGTGTCTAAACAACCGAGACATTAGAGATCACTGGATCAGACAGGGCTGCAGAGCAATAAAACACAGCTGACGGTAATCTCTGAACATAAAAGACAACTGATTTCAGCTCAGAAAAATAATCCCTGAGGCGCTCTGTAGCTGTACTTCCTGAATGAGCTGAAGATGTGGAAGAGGGGTGATGGATGACGAGCTAAACCACACACACACACACACACACACACACACACACACACACACTTTGGAAGGTAAATCTGATTCGAGAAGTCCAAGCCTGTCATGTTCCACTAAGAGAAGGACAAGAGGACATCTCTTCTGACTGGCGTTCATCACCTTTATTTATTCAACTGCCACAGCTCCTAAATTAGGACATTATATAAGATGGAATTAATTTTAGGCGTGAAGAAACCCAATTAATTCCAAGGGGGAGGAAGCTAATAGGTTTGTGTATGTGTGTATGCAGAATGTGAACTTCATAGTGTGCACGGTTATTTCTCCCGAACAAACACTGGTTTACATTGGGATATTGCAGCGTGGGTACGTGCTAGCATTGTTAATTGTTTTGAAACAAGGAAGGTCATCCTCAGGCTGGTAATAACACAAAGATCATGCTCATTACTTCTTGTCTGGACCTGCTGTGCAGCAGGATTAACTCACTGGGCTTTATCCCACTCTGGAGCTGATCCTTCTCTTGACAAGGCAACATGGTGCCTTATGTCAGGTTCACCTTTGCTAGTAAAGTCTTCAGGAGAAAGGCTAATTAACACCCCTCAAGTCTTGTCTTCATGACAAATAAAAATATGTGATCAGGACAACTTTCCGTAGTTACAGACACGTCAAAAACAAAAGGACTTCGTCAGAACAAGCAGGATTTTAATTGCAACAAACTTCATTCAAAATGATTAAATGTTGGACAGAAAGAGCAGCTACTCCAGAAACCTATTTGTCTCTGGTAGTCCTTGGCTCCTCTGCTGTCCCGTCACAGGGGAGGGGGAAGTCCAGGAGGGGGAGGACCCAACCTTACCTGGATGTCCCATGTCATATATTCTGGAAGTTGTGCAAATGCAGGGATGGGCGTAGATATTCTGCTGGGGCGGGACTGGGTTGGTGCCCTCAGACTCCGTGAGGCTCTGTGATGCTGCTGCTTTGGCAGGATGGGCTGGGGTCTCCATGCTCTGGGTGGCATTTTGACAACAGAGGTGCCTATTGGGGCCAGTGGGGGAGCTGGCTCCCTGGAGGGCTAAGCCCAACCAGCCATTCCTCCCCATCCCCACACATTTCTCTCCTCTTGCTCCCTCACATCATCACACAAACATGCACATAGGACCTTGGGGGGTGGACAAGTCAGGGAGTGCATGTATGGACCCCATTTCCGCATTCCTGTGGCAACCTACCCCCAATTTTATCTGCACCTTAAACACTTCCACCAACGACATTCCACGCAAACACACACTTAGGGCCTTGGGAGTGAGCACATCCAACGGCATTTGGCATGGGGATTTCTCAGCCTCCTCCCGGGTGCCAGTGCCCACTTCCAATTTTAAACTGCCCTTAGACACTGAGGGCTGTGGGTGCAAGTGGGGTGGTGTGGTGGCATCAGCTGGCATAGGCCAGACGATGCCCGCACTGCCTGCTCACCACAGCCTTGGAATACACCTCATCAACACTCACTAACACTATAATGGAGTAGGCGGAGGGAGACTAGGGGTCTTAGCACACCTCTGTTGTCACTTGGCTTCCTGAGGCTGGAGGCTCGGCCGGCTAGGGGGTGGGAGGCTGCGGGTGGGCCTGTGGGCTTGCCGCCGATATCTCCCGGGACTCTGCCGGCTGCTGGCTGTGGCCCCCTGGGGCGATCCTCTGCGCCTCTCGAGGGGAGGAGGGGCTTTTCTGGTCGCAGTCTCCCTGGAGTTCCTGTGCTCTGGGGCAACTCCTGGATCTCTGGGACTTGGAGCTCCCTCCGTCTCCTGCACATCTTTAGGGGGCAGATCTGTGGCCTCTCACACTCTCTATTGGACGCTCCTATAGAGAAACCTTACATAAACAAGCGCATGTGCACACACAGGTGCTCACATGGTGCTCTCATAAGTATGGACTTGGGCACGTTCAACACCGGCCTTAAGGCTATGGTGGGCACTTAATGCACTGTGATTTATTATTGTGTGATTGTTCAGTTAAACAATGTTGATTATATATTTCTTCATCAAGTTGACGCTGTGATAGCTTGATCTTGTTGTATTGTTGTTGTGTCCCTTTTTTTTTGTTTTCTTGCTTTTTTTCCCTTCTCTCTTTCTGCAGGTCTAGAAGCAGATTCTTGTTCATTATTGTTTACTTTTGTGGACCCCCCCCCCCCCCCCCCACACACACACACACACATCTTTTGTCTCTTCCTTTCTCTTTTACCTCTGTCTCCGTGTCTGGTCAGAATTAAAAAGCATTCAAAAACAACAACAATAAACTTTTAAGTATCAGGCGTGACATTAAAAGCAGACGCTTTGATGCTCCACCTGAGAGTAAATCTGTAGGGCTTGCCACCAGCATTCAGACATCAATTCTGTTTGCTTCACAGCCAGACAGGACACACACACACACACAAAAAGAAAGAAGTAAAAATAACATTCGGTGGTAAAATGTGGCTATGCAAGCACTTAAAAAACTCTGGAGCTTTTTGCCGGCCGTTGTCAAATTACAATTGTCAGCGCTGCAGCATTAGCTCGCAGGGGACACGGCAAGCCCATCACTGATGGTAAACAGTAGAGCCATGTTTTCGGAACTGTGCTGCTCTGGGTGGCTGCATGTTGGAGTAGCTCTGTTGACTTTATGTAAATGGGCATTTTTTCTTCTAGTTTCTCAAGAAAAACTGTATTTTTTTGGAAATTTTACTTTTCTGTTTCTGGTGCTGTGAAGCTTAGAGGATTTTTTCTGCTATGTTTTCAATTTTTGAGCATTTGTTATGATGCATAACCATGGCAACAAGCTGGTTTACAATCGGGAGCAGCTGATTAACATTGGAAAGGCTGAAATAATACCTCAACTGAAGCAACAAATACCAAATGAGCTAAAACGCAAGAAGAGTGGGTGCAGAGCGGGAGCAAAACGGAGACAGAGAAAGAAGAAATTTAAACCATCTCTTCCATCGATCATAATGGACAATGTGCGATCACTGGCCAACATGATGGATGAACTCCAAGCCCTTTCAAGGACTCAGCCAGAGGGCAGTGCAGTGTTATGTGATTTCAGCGTCTCTCTGCCAGGATTCTTGACTGTACGAGCAGACAGAGATCTAAAGAGGGGCGGGAAAAGAAAAGGAGGTGGAGTGGCAGTGCTTGTCAACAACAGATGGTGCCATCCAGGTCATGTTTCAGTGAAATGTCGTCTCTGCTGCCCAGATGTTGAACTCTTGGTAGTAAGTTGTCACCCAGATTATTTGCCAAGAGAGTTCACCAGTGTTGTCTTGGCAACCGTTTATATTCCACATTCAGCCATTGCTGAAAGTGCATGTGATACCATCAGTTCTGTTGTCGCTAAGCTACAAACCCATCACCCCAATGCATTTGTGGCTATATCTGGTGATTTTAATCATGCCTCGCTCTCTGCTACACTTCCAACATTTCAGCAGTTTGTCAGCTGCTCCACCAGAGAAACAAGACATTGGATTTGTGTTATGCAAATGTAAAGAATGCATACATGTCCAAAATAAGACCTCCTCTGGGACAATCAGATCACAATCTTGTTTTTCTCTGCTCAGAATACAAACCACTTGTTCAGAGGCAACCTGTGACAAGAAGAACTGTGAGAAAATGGTCACAGGACGCTGAAGAAGCCCTGCAGGGTTGTTTTGAGACCACAGATTGGATGACTCTCTGCCAAGGATATGAAGAGGACATCAATGCCATGACTGGATGTGTCACTGACTATATAAACTTCTGTGTGGACAACATCATACCCACCAGAACAGTGAGATGCTTCACTAATAACAAACCCTGGATCACCAGTGAACTGAAGAATCTGCTAAATGAGAAAAAAGAGCCTTCAAGGAAGGAGACAGAATTATTGAGGAGCATACAGAAGCAACTGAAGATCAAGATCAGAGACAGCAACGAGGCATAATACAGGAAGAAGCTGCCCCATTTACCTCCCCCTCCCACCTATCTGTATCTAGAAGTCAGATGAAGAGGCAGCTGTAGAGACTTAACAGGAACAAGGCTGCAGGTCCAGATGGTGTTAGCCCAAGAGTACTGCAGGCCTGTGCAGAGCAGCTCTGTGGGATTCTGCAGCACCTCTTCAACCTCAGCCTGGCCCAGGAGAAGGTTCCAGTCCTGTGGAAGACATCCTGCCTTGTTCCAGTTCCAAAGAAAACTCACCCATCAGTCAATGACGACTACAGACCGGTTGCCCTGACATCCCACATCATGAAGGCCCTGGAGAGACTCCTGTTGGTCCAACTGAATAAGCAAACTAGGACATATCAGGACCCACTGCAGTTTGCTTATCGCCATGGAGTTGGAGTTGAAGATGCTATCATCCAGCTGCTTCAACCAAACCACTGTCATCTGGACAAAGCAGGCAGCACTGTGAGGGTCATGTTCTTTGATTTCTCCAGTGCATTTAACATAAACCAGCCTGATGTACTTTGCCAGAAACTCCAGAAGACACAGGTGGGGGCCTCAACTATCACCTGGATTAAAGACTACCTGACAAACAGACCACAGTTTGTGAGGCTGAAGAACTGCACATCAAACCAGGCGATCAGTAAGATTGGAGCACCACAAGGGACTGTACTCTCACAATTCCTTTTCACCCTTTATACCTCAGACTTCCAGTACAAATCAGAGACAATCAAAGTATAATCTCTTCAGCCATTGTCTGTTGGGGTAGTAGCATCAAAAGCAGGGACCTGGAAAGGCTCAACAGCCTAATAAAAAAGGCTGGTTCTGTTCTGGGGACAACTTTGGAACCACTGGAGGAGATAATGCAAAGAAGGATTCTCCAGAGAATCAAGAAAATAATGGACAACCCTGAGCATTCTCTTCACAAGACTGTCCGACAACAGAAGAGTGTCTTCAGTCAGAGGCTTCTTCAGTTTTGCTGCAACACTGACCGCTACTGGAGATCCTTCCTGCCAACAGCCATTGTAATATACAATAACTCTTTGATGACTTGATTATTATTATTATTCTGAGCTACTACAGCAATCAATTTCCCTATGGGATTAATAAAGTATTTTTGAATTGAATTGGATTGAATGTTGGAGGAACTATACCTAACCACCGACTTTATCTAACCGGTATTTGATGTTAAACATATCAGTGCATCGTAATGAAGCTTTTCAGAGAACAGGAAGTTGTGATGGTGGTAAAATGTCACAACTCTGTTTATCTTCCAACAGGATGGGAGGAAAGCATGGAGTTAAAGGAGGGAGAATCAGTAAACAGGACCTCATACACAGGAGAACATTGGTTATTTCGCACATGCAGCTGGTCACGGTAACTCGTGTGTGGGCCTAGAATACACACAGGCATAGCGAAAAAATGTGATTTCAAACACAGTTTCAAAATGCCAATTTCAAATTAAAACCACGGCTTTAATTGATACATTTGCATAAATTCAATTATTGTGCAGTGATTGGATATTTTTTTTACTATGAACATGCTCATGGCTCCTTACTTTTTCTGGAAAATTGTAAAAGAAAGTAGTCGCCTTTTTTTCCAATTATCAACAAAAATGGCTTCAGTTAATTTAAGGTTTGATTTCCATAAACTATCTTTACATTTAAATTAGACTAAAATCACGCCATTTGGAAAATCATAAATAAATAAGGAAGAGAAAGTAAAAAAAGGAACATTTTTGGATCTAATACTTGATCCCAAAGTTTGATGAAAACCCAAAATAAAATAAGGATTTTGGAAAGGCAGAAACTAGTATTCACACCGTTCTTGCTGCAGTGTGTTCAAATATTCACTTTTCTAACACATTTAGCTGTAATTAGTCATTTGATACTTACAAAACATCATGATTTCTATTTTAATGTTCCTTTATGGTGGCATATGTGCAAGTAGGCACCCTCAGAGCCACTGTAGGGACTACAGTGCATGGAAGTGTTAAAGCTGCATTATGTAATATTTTTGGTCAAAACCATTTTTTATCTATATTCAGTTTTTTTTTCATTATCTGAGCAAACTATCGAATCTACTACTTTTTGCTGCAACTGCATGTAGAGGAAGCAATAACATTAATTTTGAAGAGGCTCGGAACGGTACCACCCTGTGAGAGCATGTTCACGAGTAGAATGTGTTCTCCTTCAGTTAGCTGCTAGATAAGCTAAGCTAGCGGCTGGAAATGTACATTTGAAGATAATTCTGGCAGGAATTCATGCCTGGTTCTGACCTGGGCTGCTCCTCCACCAGGTACTGACTGAGACTGAGCACCCAGGAGCGGGCCTCCAGGTTGTCAATTCCCACCTGGTTCTCTGCACCCATCCAAGGCTGCTCCTCCTCATGGTTCTGGCCGAGTTTGGGTGCTCAGAAGCGGCTCTAAAGGCTGATCATTTCAGCCTGGATCTCTGCATCTGTAAGGTGGTATGTCCTCCTGGTTCTGTCCAGAGTTGTAAAACAAAGGCAGCCAGCACTGCTGCACACATGCCTGGTACTAAGAACCAATTTTGAGAACCAGGGTGGGGAGCGGACAAACCTCAGAGGGCAATCTGATTTTGGTTCACTGTCCCTGGACTAACTTTCCACAAACCCCTGCCAAATTCCCTGGTTCTCCAATGCTCTCCCCTACTAACCCACCGACTATCGGCATCTCCTTCCAATGCACTCCAGAGTGATGATGACTAATGGGTCTAACTTGAACTTCTAATCTGCTTTGCCTTACGCCCTGAATCACATATGAAGTTTGCCAAACTTACAGCCATTTTCCCTCTGATCTTCTCCATGTCTGTTTTGATGACGTCACCTTGGTGATGTGCATTTTTAGTCCTGGATGTATTTTCATGCAAAACCTAAAATAACTTTTCCCCCATTCAAAAAGAAGCTTGTTCTTAGCATCAGAATGTGTCTTTAAAATTCACAGACATCATATGTGAAATCATGGCACATAACAAATGAGATTAGAAAATAACCTTAATAGACCCGTTGACTTGCAGTCATTTTTTTTCTTTCTTCCGGGAACCTGTGGTCCAGAAGTAGACAGGCGTGACTTAGGCTGAGTTTCACATGACGTTGCATCTACGTCACCAAATGCAGATGGGGGTCCAGAAGTAGCCGGCGATGCACAGAACACTACTTACTTTGGTGACAGGGCGTTAAGATGCCGAAATTCTATGCAGTCTAGGTTATTAAAATCACTCTAATCGGGACAAAGACAAAAGTTTTTTTCAAGTCCCGAATGTTGTGCGCCAGATAGGACTTAATTAAAAGATATATACTGAAAGAAGATGGCAGAAGTGGATCAGTAATCTACGGCTTCAAACAGGAGCTGAAACGGACAGTGCTGGAGTTTACAGCTATCACTTTCTAACAGGTAAGAGATTATGGAGTGTTTTATTAAACAGTTGCTTAGAACAGCCATAAAAATGACAGGTTAACGCTTTTATACTGTTTTCACGTGTCCTCACCGCAAATAGTTTTCAGAGTGCTGATGTTTTTAGCTGTTGGCTTAGTGTTGGTATGTGGTGTTTATACCTTATTGAAATCAAACAAACGTACCAGAAAATTGGATTTAAAAAGGCATAAAAAGTTAGTTACAAGTAGATCCTAGCACACACTGAGAGTTAGCATTAGCGATAGCATTATTGTCATGAGTTAATGAAAAACGTCGCCAAGCAAAAACAAGACGATCAGCTTTAAAGCTTCTCCGGATCACTAAAAGGTTAACCAGCCTGAAATAAAACTGCTGTAGGCTTCCAGGCTTGTAAAAGGCTTTCGTTTGGTTTGCGGTGTGATATGAGGAAGGCAGCACAAGGTAGTTTGTTGCCGATCGCTTCAGCACTGGGTAAATCCTCCACAGTGTATGAAAAGTGCGACTTTTAAAACTATATGGGTCATAACCTAAAAGAAGATGTATTTTTCCGCGATGTGGGGCGACGGTGGCATAAGAGTTAAAGCCTGGGGCACACCGGAGGTGGAGGCGCCGCTTCGCACCCACGCCGCTCTCACGCAGCTCCCACACCGTGCCATAATTTTAAGTAGAAGCCATTATAGTTGAAGAGTAACTAAACCCCAAAATAACTTTTTTTTTTTGCTTATGAACTGTAATTACAAATGCAATCTTTCAGTTTCTGTGCATTTTTGACATGTTTGTGTAAACTTGATTAAATCTAGAATCTAGGTCTTAAAAAAGTCAGTGCTGCCCCCGTGGCAGAACAGCAGCTACTGCATTTAAAATTTGTGATTGAATGGGGCTGGTACAATTTCGTGCCGTGCCTGGGCGCTGATGATAGGACCCAGTTCTGTCTCAAGTGCCACTGCGGCTGTTTACGATGTTGTGGAGTACTTTACAACAGACATTACGACGCGGAATGGCTTCACAGTACAAACTCAACCACCGGCACAAACCCGGCTGCAGTTTTGATAACTTTAAAGTACTATTGATCTTAAAATATTCAAATAAATAGCGTACTTACCCATTTTTTTAATAAATTAGTCTTACAAAACACAACGGCAAGTCTGATCACATATAAACAATAGAGTCACTTCCCAGTTTGTTGTGGAGCAAACTACTTCCTGTCTCCCATTTGAGTTTCATGCGGCTGCAGGTCACGTGAGTGAAACCCATCAAACCAGGCTAATGTAGTGCAGCTTTAAGTTGGTTGTAATGTGTACATTTTTTCACACATTACTTCTACATTTAGGTGAAAACATTTTGACTACGTAAAGGACCAATATGTTAGGATCTAGTTACTTTGTGGAGCCTACAGGACTGATTCGATATGATGCATGCGTCGGCATAGCCAGGCATTAGAATGCAACTCACTGCCTCACATGAGATGGTGACCCCACAAACACACACTGAAATACAGTTCAAAGGCCCACACCCACACACACACACAATCTCATAGATAATGCTTTATCCCCCCCCCCCCCCCCTCCTCCACTCATCTCTCTCATCTTCACAAAATCTCTCAGTGCCTTTTCCTCTCCTCTCAGTGAGTGTATGATCCGATCTGAGCGGCACCAGGCTGAGCTAGCCTGAATAAAGGGGGTGACATCCTCTCCAAAATATAAAACAGAGAGGAGGAGAAGGAAAGCAAGGACACTAGTAGCATAGATGACCCAAAACCTGATAAGCTCATTAATCAAATTCATCTCATTTAATTGGGATGCAAATGATGACAGTGAGGGAGTAAAAGGAGGTCAAAATGAAGGGGAGAATACAAATGCTCATATGACAAGAGGAGAAGAAGATGAGAGCTGATTCAAGGGTTATAAAGAGTGAAATCCAAATGTTTGCGTGATGTCTGAACTTACTCCAGTTAAGGAATAGTTGAGTATAATAGGAGGAATTAATAAGATTTATCTGAATGAATGTACAACATTAAACATAAATTATTATAAAGACTTTTACATCCACATATTTTCTCAAATGATCGACTTTCATGCATGTGACACAAAAGCATCCTTCCTCTGATCGGTTAAGTCTACTAGGAGTTGTCCGTCTCTGACATTTTTTTCTTTTCAAGGAAAGCAGCTTTGATTTCATAGTCACTTATATTGGCCCGTAGTTTCAGGATCGAAGCAGAAAAACAAGTGCCAACTGATCCGCTAAAGGATATTCTGAGCAGTCTCTGATCACACAGCTAGGAACAAGAACAACGTTTGGTAGGAAAAAATGGTGAAAAGTGATGAGATGTAAAACTATTAATTCAACTATATAAATAATGTTTAAAGATTGAGTTGTTTTAGAAAATAAACCCTTTTTGAGCTGTTTGCTTAACTTACTAATATAACGTAATCCCTGATTTTTCTACATTATCTAATTAAACATTGTTTGTTAAATGTTGTGAAGACTCACAAACAGGGATGTGCATGATGTGACTTACTTAGTACAGTGGCCATGATGCCCTTTTAGCATTAAAGTCCCATAGTCATCATCACACACTGGTGAAACTCATCTCTGCATTTTACCCATCCCCATGGAGGGGAACGGAGAGGGGAGAGCGGGCAGCAGAGGGCGACAACGTCCTCTGCTGCCCGCGGATAAACGGAGTAGGAAGTGACGCCACCATCAGCGTCAGCTCTGAGGATGTTTTGCAGTCGGCAAACAAAACTATCAGCAAGGTAAAGAGAAACCTTTCTTGTGTTTTAAAAAGAACCAAAAATGGAATTAGAAACCAGACACAGTAAGAACATACCAAAGATACTCTGACTTTAATTAAAAACTATAATAACAGTAACAACACTACAGATTTGTTTCGCATCATTTTCTGGTGAGATAATTTAGCTATAGACAATGCTCTGCAAATGCTACGGGAAACATTTGATACTTTTTCTTTTATTCATGGCACTAGGGAAACCTGATCAAACGGCATCAATGGCTCATAACCTGTGCAAGAACCCAACTGCAATACGGTGAGTGTTTGAGTATTTTGTAAATCTAAATGCAGCTTCCGTCTCTATCTGTGTCTCCGACTCACGTTAAGCACAGCTGCTTCTACACAGGGAGAGACATGTCGGAGAAATGGAGGGAAACAAAGAAGAAGACGAGTGTGAGAGAGGACCAATATAGACATCACAAGCTGTGCCGTCCACTCTGAGGAGAGGTGGAAAAAATAAATCGTACAGAGAAAAGGAGAGAAGAAGCAGCACTAAATGAGCACAAGAGAAGCAGATGGACCAATAGAAAAGGAGTTTTAGAGAAGGCTATATCTGGAAGATGGTACAAATCATGGTTCTTTTCACCAACCCATCACAGAAAAAGCTCGAGGATCACACATTTTGGGTTACGTTGTGTAGTTACTTTGAAACTGTAGAGTGATGCTGATTCTGACAGCTTTAGTTTGGGATTTAAAAGCACATAAGGAACAGATCAGACTTGGTGTTCAATTACAACGTTTTCACTTTCGGCATTAAAAGCCAACATTTTGATGCCAGTTGATGTGATTTTGTCAGGATGATGATCAAGGCTAGAACACAAAGCTGGAAGTCACAGGTTTTCTAAAGTTTTAGGCTTCTTTAATGGAAAAGTACTTGATGTATGAACAATAACTAGGATTTGTTAAAATCTTTCATCTCTGCTGTTTGCAGACGATGAGGTTCTCTTGGTATCCTCGTGAATTGCACTGGGATAGTTTGTGATTGGAATGAAAGGCAGCTCCTTTCAATCTGAGACCTTGGTTCTCGACCACATGGTAAATTGACTGTATTTGTATAGCAACTTCTAGGGTTCTACAACCCCCCAAGGCAGTCATTCACCCATTCACACACACATTAACACATTGGTGATGAGAGCTACATCATAGCGACAGCTGCCCTGGGGCGCACTGATGGAAGCGAGGCTGTCAAACACCGGCACCACCAATCACTCCGACCACCACCAGCAGGCAAGTCAGGTTAAGTGTCTTACACAGTAGTCAGTCATTCATCCATTCACACACACAGATTCACACGATAGTGGTGATGAGCTACAATGTGGTCACAGCTGCTGAGGCACACTGACAGAAGCTAGGATGCCAAGCACTGGCAGCACCGGTCCTTCCTACCACCACCGTTAGGCAAGGATGGGTGAAGATTCTTGCCCAAAGACACAATGACTGCAAAAGACCAAGCAGAACCTGAACTTACAACCTTCTGGTTATGTGGCAGACACTTAACTCCTCTGCTCCAGTCACCCCCATCATTAAAGGGATTCAGCAAAGATGGTTCAGGATTCTGTTCAGCTCCCTTTGGAGGTTTTCCAGACACATCCCACTGGGATCAGATCCTGGAGCAGATGCATAACTTGCTGGAGGTTTTATGTATCCTGTCTATTCTGGAAACACCTTGAGATCCTCCAAGGAAAAGGGTATCCCTAGAGAGAAGGGTACCATACCATACTATACCAAATTTATTCATATGGCACATTTAAAAACAACATGGGAGCTGACCAAAGCGCCTCTCAACATAATAACAGAAACACACATTTGCCCATATAACAGACAGAATACAGCTAACAAATAATAACCGATAAAGGCAAATTAAACCAGCAAAAAAGATAAAAATCACAATCTAAAACCCTTATTATAGAGGTGAGTCTTCAGGCTTGACACCAATGGATGGTATGTGGCAGTGCATTCCAGAGTATGGGAGCTACATACATGAATGGTCGCTCCCCCCTTGACTTGTAGAGCATATTTGGGGTGCAGAGCAGTAGCATATAGGCTGAGTAAGTCCGATAGGTAGGTCGGTGCCAGATTATTCAAAGCTTTATGAGCAAACAGCAGGATCTTAAATGTCACTTTAAATGTTACTGGTAGCCAATGAAGGGGTGCCAAAACCGGAGTGATATGGCTACGTCGGTCAGTGCCTGTCAAAAGTTGTGCTGCAGCATTTTGCACAATCTGCAGACGATTTAGGGCTGAAGCTGAAGTCCCAACCAATCGGCGTCTAAAGCTACTTCTTGGACTCGTCATTTCTGCTACCCGACATCAGATAACTGGAAGGAAATGGAGAGATGCAGATTACTCCTAAATTGGTGCACCCTTGAGTGAATTTGTGCTATTTATGGTTGCTATGAAGCCTGTCCTGCTAAACACAGTTGTAGTCAGAAGAAAAGCGTGAACTTAACTACAAACTAAACTATCTCATGGGTGGATGTGCAGCAGTGAAGAAGTCAAAAGGCTATTGCTTCTATCAGGTCAGAGGACTAAATAATGTGGCTTTGCTGTTTGTTTGAATTAGTTCTTAAACCACATGTAGACAATAGCACAGTCTGACAAAATTCAATCGTAGTCAAACATAGATAACCTAATTTCACTGTTATGTAGTCCTCCAACCACAACAACTGCCATGAGTGTGTTTAACAATTACACGTGAGTTTGAAGATCCTGAGGGAGGCCCACTTTATCTCAAACAACAAATGAGAACACACTTCTCCCCCCGAGCCACTCCTGATCGTTTTTATCCATTTGCATCAAAAGTCACTCTCGTCTGATGCTCAGTAATGATGAACATTTCCCCAAGATCCATGCAGCTCGCACCTCATCTTCCCAACTGCCATAAAAAAAAAAACTAATAAACACAGTCACACACTGCTGGGTGCTTATCTGGGTTGAATCTGAAGAAGTGGTTCTGGTTTTCTGTACCTTTGGTCTGACAGCAAATGTCACTGATAAGGGGATGTGTTACAGTACATCACCACCTGATTAGTGTTATCACCAGAGACTCGCAGATCAATGTCAAACATTTTACAGAAATCTGAAAAAGATCAAATCTTTAGTCTTTCCTCTATGCTCACTGGACTGGGGGAGATTTCTAAGAAGCTGGTTTTCAGCTACATTTAGTAACCACCAGGAACCTCCTGTACCTCCAAAACCTTCAAAGGCGTAAAAACATATTTCTTTTATACTATGGGCAGTTATCAAAATGTTTTGTCAACAAAAACTATTAGAATGTCTAATACAAGAATGAATAAGTCTTTGGTAAGCTCAACAACTAGCATCTAAATGTGAAATCGAAAAACTAGAAGCAGGTGCAAAAGATCACTTATGTCAGTAATTCAACTTAAAAGGTGAAACTACATGAGATGGACTCATTCCATGCAAAGCCAAATGTTGAGGCCTTTGTTATAATTGTGATGAGTATGGCTTACAGCTGATGAAAGCCCCACATTGAAAATCTCAAACGATTAGAATATTATAAAAAAGGTTCAATATTCTAGACTCAAAGTGTCACACTCTAATCAGATCATGAGTCCAGAACACCTGATGGTTCCTGGGCCTTTAGATGGTCTCTCAGTCTGGATCACTGACATAAATGGACTTTTGGACCATATTCTAACTTTAAAAACTTTTACCTGTATGTGCATACTGACAATTTTGATGAAATTCATAGTGAAATATTTTAGCCACTACCCCGATTTGAAATAAAGGACCAAGAAGCAGTGGTAGGGTTAGGATTTTAAAACTGTATTCAGATGAAAAGTGACATCAAATACAAAACAAAAACATGAATGCTAATGGCGGTGTCCTTCTGTCAAGTCATCTATCCCCCGTCAGTTACACACACAATGCCATTTTTGCTAATTTCAGAACCAAATCCACAGAGATGCATCTAAGTGCTCTAGCACTCTGATTGCTTTTTAGGGGATTACTTTTGTTTTGTTTTGTTGTTTTGGCTTTGTGTGAATAAAACGTGATCCATCACCATCTCACTAGACAACAGTATGTGCTCTTTGTCTGGAGAGTAAGTTTGCATTAACTAAAATGAATAAACTTTCACTACTTTAAATAAATGCTTTATTGTGAAATATTTCTACCACGTTAAACCAGAGGAATATTTCTCCACATGACAAAAAGCAAAGCCTCGAAGCAGAACAGAGCAGATTACCAGTCTGGGTAACGAGTGATAAATAAATCACCTTTAACTAGGGCTGGGCAATAAATCGAAATTTTATCGTTATCAAAATTTCTGACTCTTATCGAGATAATTTTTCCCATGTCAATAAATCTGATGATAAATAAATGAAAAGATGTTGTAGGTTGTCAACATTCATATCCCACCTTGACTCACGTAAAAATGTGACTCAACGTAATACATGCGACAGTCCCATCTAGTGGACAAGTTTTGTTTCTGCGCATACTTGCAGTTATCGTCCATTTACAGCTATCGAGGTTAAATCCTCAATGTATCGTGATATTGATTTTAGGCCATATGGCCCAGCCCTATCATTTAACCAATATTGCAAATGTGTGACTTGTGTTAACTGGGAGGAAACATGCTGAAATTTCTTAAATATGCTTCGGGTTGATTATAGAAACAAACATAGGATGCACAGCATGGCATCGCTGGTGTTTTTACAAAAAGGAAACTGTATGTTATTTCTAGGTGCTTCAAATGTTGCATGTTACATGTGAGTTATTGTGAAGAGCTTTGAAAGGTTATTTTTCCATCCGGTTCATCATAAAAAGCTTTCCCTCCCCGTAGTAAAAAATAAAAAATGAGTCAAACTACAGATTTGGTCTCTCTGGAAGCACAGGTGTGCCCTCATCACCATATCCTGGCATTTGGAATGCTGTGTCTATTGGACAATCAAAAAAATTGCTGCAGCATTTAAATCATGTGCTCACCAAACAGGATTTTAAAGGTAAATTATTTTTTTAATTACAGAGTGTAAAATATGTAAACAGACTGCTGTCACTCAAGATGATGGCAAACTGACAGATAGAGAAGAAAAGCTCGTTTCCAGGTCACCTGGTGAAACAGGGACCAAGCAGAACTCCTACAGTGGATGTGTTTTATTCGTAACCATCAGCCCGTGCCATCGGGGAGGTGTTGAGTCAATTCCTTACTTTTTAAGGAAAGGTAAGAAGGTCAAGAGCTGCCGTCATTGCTGCATCAGAAAGATGTTTGTATTTGCTGATCTGTCAGGATTTGTCCAGGTAAATCAACTTCACAATCCAAATAAAGTCACTAGAGTCACATCTGAACCTGAAGTGTGAGCGAAAAGTGGTTTAGAAGATTTCAAATGTAAAGCAGTGAAGAGCTAGGATCACTATTCCTTCATTATCATGTACCAGATAGAAGCTAGCCATTAATCCTAATATATTATTTAAATGTTTTAAACACACAGCTCACTTATGTGCATTAGTAGAAGACTTGTTCTGTCTCTCCACTGAGCACAAGACCCACGAAGAGACAAAAATACACAAGGAAACTGTAAAGATCACAGAACGCCTGGAGATTTTTGCCCAAATATGAACAAATTCAAACTCAATATCATGGATCGGCAACATTAAATTAAAACTTAAGTAGGTCACAAATTCAGCCGTGCTTCTGAGGATAATGCAGGCAGCTGAGCCCAGTCCAATATTTATTTGTCTCTTCCAGACCTGCGCTGCATCTAACAAGGCTTGATGTGACATTTTCTAAATTCAATAACTTGGCTGCTTGGATCTTGTCTCAAGCACTGAAGGGAGGTTGTCTGACAGCCACTCACAGAAATCACTTAGTTTAGCACATAATAAACACACATGGTACATAAAATACACACTTCTCTTTTCTACATGTCTTTCTCCATCTCCTTTCGTAACCTAATTTAAATGATGTATTTTGTTTGAATAAAACTCGCTCACAATCAAATGAAACAACTCTTGAGCAACTTGAATGTCTCCATTAAGAAACACCATTAAAGGTGAGGATTACTAGTTTAATCAATACATTTGCAGTGGTCTCTGGTAGAAAGGAATGCTTTGCAGGCAGTACAAAGGGCACAAAAAAGCCCACAAATCCCTACCTTAGCAGGACCAAGGGTGTTTCTCAATGTCAAGGAACCTCGCCTTGATGTCTTGGTCCCACCATGGTTGCCTTGGAGATACATCCTAGGGAACCGCCAAGGCGTGTTCCAATGTTCATGTTCTATCAAGGCGTCTGTTCTCAGTTTGTTAGCTGTTTAGCTAGCTGATCAAGGACATGCGGGAGGTGCCTTAAAGCGTAGCCTTGGTCAAAAATTTCCCTGAATACAGTGCTGCATTTTCAAACGGATGGCAGGTCAGGAGCCAGCAGCTACTTCATGGGCAAACGTCCAGTTAAATGTAAGGCAAATCGGGCTGATATCTGAAATGTTTTAGTAAAGCATTTATCTACGGCTGGTTAGTTGCAGCTTCGGTGGTTAGCAGGTACTAACTTGCTTACATATTTAATTTAAACAATACATACACAATTTAAGTAAACAACTCGTTATATTAACCATCTGCCCGTGCCATCTGGATGTAAGAAAATATCAATATGGCATTGTATCGTGATATTTCTTTCCTGCGATATATCGATTTTCAAAACCCGTGTAATGGATTTTTGGGAGAATTTACATGCAAACATTTGTGTATTTTCTTTTTGTTTGATGCAATTCAAAGGCCAACCGCTAGTTGGCAGCAGAGTGCAGGTTTTGTTTCCATCATTGAAATGTAAATCCCTCTATCATGATTTCAGATACCTCACGTTAAACATGTTACATCTCAGTTAGGACAATTAAGGTTAATGTTCCTACAATAAATTCAGTCTAAACAAATCACTAATATCATCTGGTTGAATGTATCGCAATTATACATATACATATCGCATATATATATATATATATATATATATATATATATATATATATATTTATCGTATTGTCTCCCCGTATCATGTTACATATCATACCGCCAGAATTTCACCACTACACATCCCTCAAACATATACATAGAAAATCACCTTGCTAGGCTATACGCCTTGACATTGAGAAACACCCCACAAACACACAAACATGCACATAGGACCTTGGGGGGTGGACAAGTCAGGGAGTGCGGGTATGGACCCCATTTCCGCATTCCTGTGGCAACCTGCCCCCCAATATTATTTGCATCTTATACACTTCCACCGACGACATTCGATGCAAACACACACTTAGGGCCTTGGGAGTGAGCACATTCAACGGCACTTGGCAGGGGGATTTCTCAGCCTCCTCCCGGGTGCCGGTGCCCACTTCCAATTTTAAACTGCACTTAGACACCGAGGGCTGTGGGTGCAAGTGTGGTGGTGCAGTGGCGTCAGCTGGCACAGGCCAGACAATGCCCGCACTGCCCGCTCACCACAGCCATGGAATACACCTCATTAACACACAACACTATATTGGAGCAGGTGGAGGGAGACTAGGGGTCTTAGCACACCTCTGTTGTTGCTTGGCTTCCTGGGGCTGGAGGCTAGGAGGGAGATCTGGCCATCTGGTTGGGGTCTGGGGTGGTGGGTTGCTGTGCTCAGCGTTGGGCGGGGGAGCCTGCTCATCAGCACCGGAGCAGAAAGGGTCAAACTCTGGTAACCGGTGATGGTTGTACCCCATGTGCAGCAGTACCGGGACCAGAGTGAATAGGGTGTGTATGGGGAGCATGAGTGGGTGTCCGGCGTGCATTTTTGTAAGTCTTTGGTTGTATGTGCATGTGTGAGCATGAGGTAGGGAGTGTGTGACTGTGTTTGTGTATGACTGTATATGTCAGGTGGGGACTTTGACTCCTCCCCTCTCCTGGGCCTTCTTTTGATGATATAGATCTTCGTCTCCCCTCCCCCTGCCACACCTGGTGTGGGGTGTGGTGCCTTGGTCTGCCTGAGTGTTCGTGGCGCCCAGGTCAGGGATTTTAAGATTTCTGGTCGCAATCTCCTTGGGGTTCCTGTGTTCTGGGGCAGCGCCTGGATCTCTGGGACTTGGAGCGCCCCCCGTCTCCTACGCATCTTTGGGGGGCAGATCTGTGGTCCCTCACACTCTCTATTGGACAGTCCTATAGAGAAACCTTACATAAACAAGCACGTGAACACACACAGGTGCTCACATGGTGCTCTCAAAGTATGGGCTTGGGCACGTTCAACACAGGTCTTAAGACTATGGTGGGCACTTAATGCACTGTGGTTTATTATCGTGTGACTGTTCAGTTAAACAATGTTGATTATATATTTCTTCATCAAGCTGACGCAGTGATAGCTTGATCTTGTTGTATTGTTGTTGTGTCCCTTTTTTTTTTTTTTTTGTCTCTTTCTGCAGGTCTAGAAGCAGACTCTTGTTCATTATTGTTTATTTTTGTGGAACCCCCACTCCCTCCCCCCCTCTCTCCCCACCTTTTGTCTTTTCCTTTCTCTTTCACCTCTGACTCCGTGTCTGGTCGGAATTACAAAGCATTCAATAATAATAATAATAATAAAGTTTTAAGTATCAGGCATGACATTAAAAGCAGACGCTTTGTTGCTCCACCTCAGAGTAAATCTGTAAGGCTTGTTACCAGCATTCAGACATCAATTCTGTTTGCTTCACAGCCAGATAGGACACGGTAAAAAAAAAAAAAAAAACACCCCAAGGCTGCGACATAACAGCTGAGCTTCAGGCAACAGAATTTGGAGTCTTATTTCCTGATATTTGGGCATCTCACCCTAGACTGGATAACAGCAACTCCACTCTACCACTGACTTACAACGTTGATGTTTCATCTCAACAAATAACACAAGTCTGGAGGAGCTCCTGCCATGAGTTGAAGTTGCTAATGATAAAGGTTAGCTTAAACTAGCTGGGACATTTGATGGTGATTACCGGAAGCTAAACAAACAACAGCCTTCACCGTCTTGAGTCAAGATGGGTGAGTCCATGAACTTCTAATTCTAGAGTTTCACCATTGATTTTCTATCAGGAGCTAATGCAGAAAATAGGTGTAGGAGACTATTTTCATGTTCAGCCTGCAAGAAATCTCAGTCACTTATTATATTCACACAAAAAAAGTGTTTAAAATGTTTTTTCAGTCAACCACACCTTTAATAATAATAATAATAATGCAATGAACTTATATAGCGCTTTTCTAGACACCCAAAGACGCTTTCACACACTCTCACATTCACACACTGCTAGTGATGGTAAGCTACTTGTAGCCACAGCTGCCCTGGGGAGGTCTGACAGAGACGAGGCTGCCATTTGGCGCCGTCGGCCCCTCTGACCACCACTAACACAGGCAAGTTGGGTGAAGTGTCTTGCCCAAGGACACAACAGCAGGATACCCCTGGCGGGAGCTGGAATCGAACCCATGACCCTCCGATCATGAGGCAACCCGCTCTACTACCTGAGCTACTGCTGCCTTTAAGGCAGACTCTATCAGACTTTAGGGTGTCCAAAATGTGGCCCACATACAATTTATGTTATTTTGATTAATTCTCTGTAGCCAGTGATAAGACAGGTGATGGATACTTAATAAAAAATGCTGACAAGAAAAATGTTAAAAGCTTGTCCACAGTATAATATACCCAACTCCTCTGAACCATTCCTTCAGTTTTTAACTATAATTATGTGGTAAATGAATTAAATGTTAAGGATAATCTACATCTGCTGTTGGAACCACATGTCCTCTGTGGTTTCCTTTTTACAATCAGTCCTCAGCAGCTTTGTACATTATTTCTACAACTCATTACCAAACAGGGAACTAGAAAACATCTTGTGTTTTTTTATAATATTATATTTATTGCATTTGTTATGTTATAATACAAGACATACACCACAAATGGAACCAGACAAGAAGGAAAGCCAAAAACAAAACAAATAAATAAATAAATAAAAATAAAAAGGGGATTGCCAGACAGAAATTGAATGTGTGTAATCACCACCAACTTACACATACACAAAATATCATAGAATGATTGGGAATTTGGAATGGTCTCAAAATGCTCAAACATTTCCCTCACATAATCTCTGATCTGAAGGTATCGGAAAAAGTGTGAACCGGGAAGGTCGAATTTAGCACTCAATTGTGCAAATGAGGCGAAATTGCCATCAATATATAGTTCAGCTAGAGTTTTAATACCCTTTCTCTTCCAAACAGCTTAAGTGCCATCTAGCTGCCCGGGCTTGAAAGAAGGATTTTTACACATAGGAACACATATGGGTGCTTTGGGAAAACAATTGGACACTTTAATTTGTTTTAGTATGAGCAGAGAATTCACCAAGACAAATGAGTTCTGAGCTGGTACACCTGATTTAAGGCTAAAAAACAACAGTGCATGGAGTGAAGTGTTACTGTCATTAGGACTTTCAAACTGCAACCAGGAGGAGGTGCCATGATCAGCCTCATCAGAAACACTATGTTTCCAGTAAGTGAGAGCTCTGTGGTTAGCAGCCCAGTAATAATGTTTAAAATTTGGAAGACCACCTTCCATTGTTGATTTATGTACATGAGCTTTAGATATTCTGTGTGCTTTAAATCCCCACACAAAATGCCATATAATCAAATCTAATTGTTTGAAAAAGGAAGCACTAAGATAGATGGGTAAATTCTGAAATAGATATAAAAACCTGGTTAGGCTCACCATTTTTATTGCATTGACTCTCCCGATCATGGTTAGAGGTAATATCCTCCACGCCTCGATGTGGATTTTTAGTCTTCAATTAACTCTGCATAATTAGCCTTGAATAACAATTTAGGATCTCTTGTCAAGTTCAGACCCAGATAGGTAAAGTGATTTTTTTGCTACTTTAAAAGGTGTGGTGTCCATGAATTCTTCAGGCAGGTTGTCTACTAGAGGCATAAATTCACTTTTACACCAATTAATTGTATGACCAGAGATGTTACTAAATGAGTTTACGTAGTCCAAGAGAGCTGGAATAGAGGTTTCAGGATCACCAATGCAGACCAGTAGATCATCAGCATATAAAACAGCACAGGTCTTTATATTACCTAAGGTGATACCTTTAATGCCTGTGGCAAGTGGCTCTAATGCGATGTCAAACAGCAAGGGTGAGAGTGGGTCCCCCTGACGCACACCTCTCTGCAAAGTGAAGGGTTTGGATTTATTTCCATTAGTGAGGATAGCTGATCTAGGACTAGAATATAGGATTCTGACCCATTCCATAAAGGTGTGGTTGCAGCCGAATTTTTGGAGTGTTGCGAAAAGGTATGGACACTCTATGGTGTCAAAGGCTTTATGAGCATCTAAAAATAATAAGGCTGCACTGCCTATGTGTTTATGATTTGAGTAAAGAATATTCAGAATTTTACGCATGTTACAAAATGAGTGTCTCCCCGGAATAAAACCCTTTTGATTGGGATGTATGATGCTACTTATACTCTTTCCCAACCTTGTGGCTAGAACTTTTGTTATTAATTTGAGATCATAGTTTAATAAAGCGATGGGCCTATAATTGCCATGGTCAGAATCCTCCTTATCCTTTTTTAAAAGGACACAGATGTTGGCATCGCGCAGAGATGGAAGCTCCTTAGTGGTAAAGGTACGGCGAATCATTCTTAACAACAAGGGAGTTAGCACTCTGCCGAACGTTTTATATAATTTTTGACCATAGCCGTCGGGACCGGAGGCTTTTCCCGCAGAAAATGCCTTCATGGCTTCCTGTATCTCCTGAGCAGTAAAGTCAGAATCCAAGTACTGTCGAGTAGCGGGATCCAACTGCGGAAATGACAGAGTCAAAAAAAAATGTCAAAGTCAACTTCGGAGGCAGATATTTTGGAAGAATAGATGTCAGAATAAAACTCTCTGAAACGATCATTTATGTCCTGCATGCCTGTCAGCATTTGCCCAGTCTTGGATATTACTTTATAGATGGCTCTCTTGGACTGCTCTCCTTTCAGTTGCCATGCCAAAAGTCTCTGAGGTTTTTCACCCAATTCAAAATGTTTCTGTTTTAGTTTCAGTAACATTTTGCCAACTTGCTCTGCTAATATGGAGTTATATTCATATTTTAACTTGAGAATATGATTATAGTCTAGCTGAAGCTGAGTGTTCCTATAAACCTGCTTCGCAGCTTTCAATTCCCCCTCAATTTCCTCCAAACGACCCACTCTGAGTTTGTTTAGTGTTGCCTCGTAAGAGATCATTTGTCCTCTGATGTAAACTTTTAGAGTTTCACACAGTGTTGAATCGTTAACCTCCCCATTGTCATTGGTCTCCATAAATAGAGAAATTTGCTCATTATAAAGCTTGTTGAAGGCTGGATCAGAAAGTAGCATGGGGTTAAAACGCCAATTGTACGCCTTTTTAGGAAGCAAAAGTTTAAGATTTATGGACATGGGGCAGTGATCTGATATTATAATGTTGTGATATTTGCTGTGACTGATACTGGGGATTAATCGGAAGTCAGCCAGAAAACAATCTATATGCGTGTAAGAATTGTGGACTTGGGAATAAAATGAGTAATCACGATCGACTGGATGCTGTAATCTCCAAATATCCACCATTTTCCTTGAACTTATTAAATTGTTTAGGGTCTGCACTGAGACAGTACTTGGGGGGGGAGCTGAGGAACGCCTGTCAAGGTATGGGTCAAGATAACAATTTAAATCTCCTCCGACTAAGACATAACTCGAATCATCCTCTGGGATCAAATCAAACACCTTACGAAAGAATGCCAGGTCGTCTGAGTTAGGTCCATATATGTTCGCTAAAGTTACCGGGAGAAGATTAATAAGCCCCCTTACTATAATAAATCGGCCATTCGGATCAGTTGTAGATGACTGTAAACTAAAAGGCACAGATTTACGAAAGAGGATGGCATCACCTCTGGCTCTGGAAGTGTATGGCGAATGGTAAGACTGAGAGATCCAATTAACTCTGAACTTTCTCTGCTGTGTGTCTTTAATGTGTTTCTTGAAGAAACATAATATCGGCCTATAAGGATTTATGATGTGCGAAGATTTTACCCTGTTTAATGGGATGTCCGAGCCCGTGGACATTTCAAGACACAATGTTTAAAGTATCAATGGTGTTACTCATTATCCATTACAATAAAAATACAGAAGTATAAAACAAAGGGCAGAAGTATAAAACAAAGGACAGTTGCAACAGGGCAAAAAAAGAAGAAAAGAAAAAAAAAGAAAAAGAAAAATGTGGTATTCGTCTGGCAGAGAAACCAAAACAAAAAAAAAAGACAACAGAAGACAAAACACCCACACACTCACCGGGAACATGAGTGTAGACACCCCCACCCATAGCTTCTCCAAATGAAGCTGAGCCATCCACATCGCCATTCGGGGTCACAGGCCGAAAACAATTAACTAATGACAAAAGGAAATAAACTCGCTACTTTCCCCTCACACCCCTCAGAAACAGAACAGTATGCCAACAATCGAAAAGGAAAACACTTCAATAGAATCATGGCCTCCATCCATTTACCCAAGTTCTCTGTCTATGAAGTTTTTGGCATCAGCGGGGCTACTGAACATATTTACCTGACCTTGATGATTAACCTGGAGGTGGGAAACGGAGAGAGTATTGGACGTTTTTCTTCCTCAACACATTTAGCACATCTTTAAACCCCCGCCGCTGCTCCATCACCTCCATAGTGTAATCAGGAAAAATGCAGATCCGCCTGCCACTATACTCCAGCGAGCGCTGTCTTCCAAGCCACATGATTTTTTCCTTCTCCTGCGCCAGGTGCACCCGTGCGATGATGGTACACGGGTTGCCGCCCGCCGCTGATTTAGGTTGAAGTATGCGGTGCGCCCTGTTGATCACTACCGGCTTGTCGAAGTTATCCGATCCGAGCAGCTTGGGGATCAGGTGGGACACGAAGTCGGTCGGCCTCCCCTTCTAGGTCCAAGAGCCTGGAGCGAAGCACCTTGTTTTCCTGCTGAACAGCCACCAGCGACGACTCCATATGTTGAATGCGCTGCTCAAGGTCCGTGGCCCGGTTTTCCACGTCATTCACCCTCTCTGCTAAAACTTGTTGATCTGTCACGAGGCGCTGAAACTTTTCCTCAAATTTGTCAAATCTTTCATTAAAGACGTTGGTGATGGACCTTGAGATATTTTGCCATATAGGCGGTACCTCATCTTCCTCGTCGTTAGCTGCTTCACGTGGGCTATTGTTAGCAGCGCGGCTAGCCTTAGCCTCGCCAGCGCAAGGTCCTCCTTCACTTTTACCAGCCATTCCAGGGCTTTGCTTGATAAATAATTGCAGCCAGACAGTGAATATAGTCTTCAGAATGTAGGAGAAGGCAACAATGTTGGCTAAAAAATGTTTGAAGTGCAAAAGTTGTGGTGAACTGAGGAGCTCAGAAAAGCATGTCTAAACAGCAGCCATCTCAACAGCGCCCCCAATATCTTGTGTTTTGCATGGCAGGATTATTAATATGAAGCCATCGAGGACTGGCCAGCAGCTGCGTCCCCAAAGCCGTTGTCTTGGTTCATTGTGAAAGCCAGATCACCACTGGCAGCCAAGCTAATGAACAAATAAATAAGTAAACACAATAAAAAATGAACAGACACAAGCATGATGAAGTGAAAAAGCCATTTGGGTGAACACGGGCAATGTTATTTCTTATCAAAGAAATAGAAAACCATACATTAATTATTCTAATTGCTGCACGCCCTCACACGCACAAACACACGCACACGTGCACACGCGCACACACACACACCAGGATACGCATGCATGGGTCAAGCTGCCTTATTGGTCACTAACAAGAAACAGGACCCAGCTCTTATTATTACTCACACAGTGGGAAATAATACGCCTCAGGTCCAATTATTAGAGATGTTTTCCTTCTGCTGCAATTGATGTTTACAGAAACAGCTCTGGGAATTTCTCCTGCAACTCAAACTGGTTTTAAATCAGTGAAAGCTACATAAACCTCACTTATCTGTTTTTCTTTAGTCATATAAAAGTGGCTAAGAGAGAAGCTCCCCTTCAAAGCTTCAGACACTTTAGAAATAGGATATTGAAACACTTTATTTTTCTCACTGCAAAGTAGGGCTGGGCGATATGGACCAAAACTTATATCTCGATATCTTTTTGCTGAATTCCGATATACGATATATATCTATTATTCCTCCTGTAAAATATTTACAAGTTAACTCATTTCAAGCTGTCTTGAGAAATTATACATAAATCAGTAGATTAAATGCATACAAATGTATTGATTCTTGTCAAACTTTAACCTTAGTGTCTATTCTCTGCCAGTCTGAGCTTTAGAAACACAGGTACAACTGTCTGCTAACACACACACACACACACACACACACACACACACACACACACAGTTGAGAGTTAGAGATGAGAGTTAGAGGTGTATCAAATGTCCCACAGGCATGTTTTAATTACCGTAAATCCTCCTAATACAGGCCCGGGCCTGTATTTGACTCAAGCTCATCAAGCTCCAGGCCTTTATTGGAAGGACGACCAGAATTAGAGGCAGGCCTCAATTTCTATTTGAGCAAAATGAACTAATGGTTCGCTAGAGTTTTTGACAATTAAAATTGCGCCCACATTTTCAAAGTTAAACACATTTCTTTTAACAACGGTAGTTTCTGCTTCTGCCCTCTCCCCCCTCCCCCTGCGCAGCGGCCGCAAACTCACTGATGCGCCTGCAGCCCCTCGGAGTTCCTGCTGCTCTAAACATTAAAATAATTATTTCATTTTCTGTTCCTCACTTCTGATTGCCTTCAATGGTGTCTGTTTGTTGCAACCACCAGGTACAAAAACTAACTTGTTTTTATTTGACTATTTTTCTGTCCTGTCTGTTTATTATCCTCCTGCATCTCCTCTCAATCCTAAAGAAAAACTGCTACCTGGGTTCATATATATTCACCTTTTGAGTTACCTTTGAACTGCAGTTCTAAAAGATCTACCGACCGCAAAAACAGCGGAGTGCTCGCCGGCTACATCAGTTAGGTGCGTCACCGAGGACAAAACAGGTGATGTGCCCTGCTCCACAGCAGCAAAATGCATCAGGCACAACTAAAAGAATAAAAGACAGAAAACATAAAAGGAAACGAGCCGACATGAACGATCGCGTGTTAAATAAATTTTTCAGGTGGCGACACCTGATTTGATAATGTTACTGTGGCCGTGCTCAGGACGCAGATGTCTGGAGCGCGTCAACAATCAGAGCTTTGCATGTGCAAGCTGGTTAAAGTTAGGATGGGGGTGAGGGGAAGGTTAAATTGCAAGAGGGTAAACGTCACAATTTGGTTAAATGTCCATTTTATAAATGTCCGTTTTACGGCGGGTGTCGGTACCAACGCTCTGGCACAGCACGTTGCCTCCCGACGCGTAGGAGCTTGTCACCTGCTGACAGCAGGCTGCTGTCTTTTCAGTGGACTGCATCTTGCCGGTCATTATCACGTGACAGCGACTAGTCGATGACAGGCATAAAAAGTCGCTATAGAGCAGTGAAGTCGACCAGTGACTAGTTCATACAACCCCTACTGACCTCCAGAGTGTTCTGCAGCATAATCAGCACGTTCTCTTTGAACTTGATATCAAATTTTCGCCTCCTCTTCGTCTCCGCACCTGCCAAGGTTAAAGTTACCCTCGCGGTCTATCACTGGCAAATCAAAAGTGAGACAGACGACACAACCCCCCCCCCCACCCCCACCCCCCCACCCCCGTGGTACTTGCTTGTTACCACATTCCACCCGGCCACAATAAAAAAAAAACGGCCATTATTCACCTCCGCCGACTCCGACACTGGCCACAATGTGATACCCGGCCGTTAATTGAATACAGGCCAATATTAGAGGATTTACGGTACATCCTTTTACTAAATAAACTTAAGTGCCTCTATCTATTCATGAATCAAAGAAAAGCACACTTTTAAGTTGATGCCAAAGCTGTTTCAAACAAGCCATCTTTGTTTTGCTCAGTTGTAACATCCCGACCACTAAACCAATAGAGTGTTGTGACTGGCGCACCACCAGGCTGGTCTGGGCTGCTAAGGTTCAAATGGAGCATAGCTAGACCAACATGAAAAATCATTTTGCATGTGCTACGGCCTGACTAGATTTCTAGGCTAAGTTACACTAGGTCTGGGACTAAAACCTAGCAGAAAACCTATTTCTGCTGTTACATAATGTGAAACTGGGAAGACTGTGGGTGTTTCTCCATTCCAAGGAACCTCACCTTGAAGTCTTTGAGATACTAGGAGTAGGAGATACTAGGAGATACGTCATCAGGAGCTGCCAAGACGTGTTCCAATGTTCATGTTCTACCAAGGCGTGTGTTCTCTGTTTGTTAGCTGTTTAGATAGCTGAGCAAGGATACACGGGAGGTGTCTTACAGCCTAGCCTTGGTCAAAAATTTCCCAGAATACAGCGCTGTATTTTCAAAAGGATGCTGGATCAGATGCCCGCAGCTACTTTGGGGTCAAATTTCAAGTTTAAATGTAAGTCAACTCATTTAAAATGTTTTTTTTACATCCAATGAAGTTATCTATGGTTTGTTAGTTTGCTTACTAGTTGTAGCTTAAGTGGCTAGCGGGTAGTAACTCGCTTATTTATTCAATTTAACAATTATACACAATTTAAAAAGTAAAAGGCTCGTTATATATTTATATTGAAACCATACGTATAAAATATAACGCAATCTCCCGTCTCATGTAATGCTACGTGACCATCATGGAAGCTGCAGTCATGTGATGCAAGTCTGTTCCATTTAACTGTTTTATTCAACCAAGGAAGGACAGTGGCCCCGTGAGCAAGGCGCCAAGCCTCGCAAGACATCGCCTCGCAAGGCCTGGCGCCTTGATATTGAGAAACACCCAGTGTTTATTTTTCTAGAAAACAAAATCAACTGTAGAATATATCATGTAAAGACCAGGTTTACTCTTTATTTCAATACATTTGCTATGGTCTCTAGTATAAATGAATGTCGTTTGAGAAGTTATCTGTGGAAAAAAAACCTTGCACACCAGGTTCAGGAAATTGAAGTTACACAGAGCAGAGGGGACCTTCAGACGGAAAGTTTTGGCATCTTATTTACTCATTTTTGGACATCCTGCCTCTGATTTGCTAGCAGCAACACAACTCTACCACTGATTTTTTGCTTTTCCACATTGATGTTTTATCTCCACAAATAACTCAAGCCTGAAGGAGTTCTGCTGTGTGGTGGAGTTGCTGACGCTAATGGTTAGCTTCCACTAGTGAAGCAAAGCTCTGCTCTCTCCTGGATGTTAAATACAGCCTACCATGTAGCCAAGACGTGAAACTTGAAAAATTTTGAATATGGTCCAAAAATTCCAATGCTTAATTAAGAAGCACTGCCCTAATTCACCTTAGACTGAGCCACCAACTAAAGTGTCAGGAAACCTTTGCAGGTGTTTTGGAATCATTAGCTGATTAGAGTGACACTTTGAGACTAGAATATTTAACCTTTTCACAATATTCTAATTGTAAGTGTGTCTCCTATTTTAGTATCCCCCTTTAAGAACTGCACAAATAAATGAACTCTTGCATGATATTCTAATTTTCACCAGTAGATCTGTGAGGCTTTTACTGACACAAGCATTCCCCCGTCCATTTTTTATCGGAAGCTAATGCAGGAAATGGGGGTTGAAGACCATTTTCACGCTCAGCCTGAATCTGAAACTAAGTAAAAATGGGTCCTCACTGTACTTGCTCCTTAAGAAAACAAGTTTTTTGTATTTAGTTTACAATCTCAAATGTTGGGACACTTAAAGCTTCACTGACAAATTTGGAAAACAAATAAGCCTAAAACACATTTTAATGCATTTTAACGATGTTCAAATATATAGGATTTCTCGCATTTGTCTAAAAACCTTTACCAATAACATGTTTCAGACCAAATGCAACTATTGGACCCTCCGGTTGTCTGTCTCGCCGAAACGCCACACTTCTATGGGTCCTCCATTTATTACGCACTCATGTATTTAGCAGCAGAACACAGCTGGTGTGAGAAGTTAGGGACTCAATAATATTAAAGAAGTAGAAACAACCAGCTGCTGCCACTTCAACTTTAGGACAAACTACCAGAGTCCCAAAAGGAAAAATATAATTTCAAGTCAACAAAAGACATTTGGACGTGGAAAATGGCAACTGATGTTTCGTGCTATCTCACTTCATCCGGCATCGCAGGTCTCTGGGTTCTGGCAGAAGCGTCTCGGGGGGGAAACCAAAGGGAAGGGGTCCACGACCGTGTGTGTGTTCAAAATTTATACTTTTGGTTTTTTAACATTTAAATCTAATTCTGAAAGACAATAAGTGTGTTGAACAGCATAAAAGGGTTGTTGGAGCTGAGAAAGGGCCTGATGAGGTATTTATGCAGCTGAGTACATCACAGCATCATTGGCAGAGAAAGGAAAGTTAGTTTGATAATGCTGGGTGCCGATTGTTAAAGTTAAAGTCCCATTAGTTGTCACACACACAGGTGTGTGTGCAAAATTTTTTCTCCGCATTTGACCCATCCCCTGGGGGAATGGTGAGCTGCAGACACAGCCGCGCTCGGGAACTATTTGGTGGTTTAACCCCCCAGTCCAACCCCTTAATGCTGAGTGTCAAGCAGGGAGGCATTGGGTCCCATTTTTTCAAAGTCTTTGGTATGACCCGACCAGGAATCAAACCCCTGATCTCCCAGTCTCAGGGCGGACACTCTACCACTATGTACTGAACAAATGGGGAGGTCCCAGATATGATCCCTCAGGCAAACATTTAGGTACATGAAGCTGGACGTGATGCCTTCTGCCTTCATACACTGAGGTTTGTTGGGCAAGTAGATTTTAAACCAGGTGAGGGCATGTTCTGAGACTCAATAGGTGGACTGGTCCACAAGCCTTCTCTTTCTGGCCCCCGGACCGGACCTTTCACTCTGTTAAAATATACCACTACCAAACTGTCATAGTGCCGGCTATACGTATTCTAACAGCACAACCCCCCACCCCTAAACTTGTAGGTATGAAAAAATTGTTACTTTTACCTCAATGAGTTTGCGTTCGTAGCTGGCCGCCAGCTCCTCTACGTCACCTATAAACTTATTCTGCAGGATGGGGGCCTGGTCTTCACTGGACTGCAACACTGACAAGGCTGCAGGACAACAGACACAAAAAATAAGAGTGGTGAGTAGATGCAATGAACTGCATCATCAGTCAATATGCACATCACTTGCAAAAACAGATGACCGTATATTTTTTAATTAACGTCACAGAAGAAGACCTGAAATTATTCTTGCAGGAAAGAGAGGGGTGCGTAAGAAAAACAGCACAGAGCTGCTCACTGTTTTCCCCCCCAAGTAAAAACACTGTTCTGTCAGAATGATAAACTCCTCTTCACTCACCCTTGGTTTGTTTACTCTAACTTCCTGTTTAGAGGGAGTTTATTGTTTCTTTGCACAAGTGTCGCTCACTAACTGGCTAAAGTCATCCCGTCGCAGCCTGAAGCGGTGCTTCCAAACTCATAAACATCAGCTAACCCAGTTCCCTTCAAAACAAATGGCAGAACTTAGCAACCCTCTTTCACATGGCGGGTGTAAGATGGATTGTTTTTCACCTTTGAAAAAGCAAATAAACTCTTATTTCACTGCCTCCACACAAAGCCAACACTCAGGGAAAGAAACTTCCTGGGGATGGATAGAGGGTGTTATGGTCAAGGAATAAAAGAAACTCAGCAAATCCAAGAGTGCCATGGAGCTCAAATAGGCTTGTTGTGATGTCTGTTTGGGGAGACGTTTTAGAAAACACACAATCTGACTGTGATTAGACAGAGTAGGACCCCAGCAAGAGTCTCTAAACAGAATCAAATAGGTAAGGAAGAAGGAAGCTGATAAAGGTCCAGAAAAGAAAAGCTGATGAGAATCATAAATCAACTTCTGCAGGTCTGAGACGTTCCACCCAAACCTCAATGTCAAAATAAGATTTTGATTAACAGGAATGAGTTCAGAATCGAAACGCAACAATGGTTCAAACTAGGTTGGGTTATTTTGACTGCTCTGCTTAAAGATTATTTGGAACCAGCATTATGTTTTAGTGTTAGTATTTGTACTTGTACCCCGTGATGTCCACCCTATATGTTTTCAAAGATCCACTACGGTATACATTTAAGGACTTGGTCAAATACGATTCCTATTTGTATAAAAGCATGACCTTGAGTGGATTCAGTTGAAATGGGAAAATTACACTCTAAAATAAATGACTTGATGAGTGGTTTTGAATCAAACACCATGTAAACCAAAGACAATGGGCTCAGATCTTGAGCAGTAATTTGATATCCATCATTTCACTAGTAATCACAATTGTTGAACATCAATATATCCAAACTTGCAGACTCATCATTCATGGAGTTTTCATTTTTGGATGGTGTTGACATTTTTAAATTAACTTTGTAAATTTTACTCCATCGTCCTGTTTTATTTTGGTAGTTTCTAACTCTCTGTAGCTGTGGCTACATTGTAGCTCATCCCCACCAGCGTGTGAATGTGTGTGTGAATGGGAGGGTGAATGATTGTGTTGAAAAGCGCCTTGGGGGGTTGTAGAACCCTAGGGTGCTATACAAATCCAGGTCATTTACCACAGATGAACATTTCAGATTCAATAAGAATGTTCTTATGGATATCTGGAATGATAAATAAGACTAGGAACAACAGAATTATGCTTATTTGGAATACATATGCAGTCTACCTAATAAATGTTAAAAAGGCCATCTTAGGGTTTTAAGGATTCTGAGATATCTCAAACGTATTTCCCATTAGCGCAGTTGTTATTATGGATTTCCTTAGTTATAATTTCTACAACACTAATGTCTTCATTTGCAAATTTGACCTTTAAGAATATGATTCTTAAGAATACAACTCGGATAAATTAAAATATTGCTATATAATACAGGACTAAGGACTGAGGTCCAATTGCTGATTAAATGTTAAACCAGCTTGACATAGACCAGCTCACTCTATGCGTGTCCTGCTCAAAGAGATAAATACAGTCCTGCTTTCACTCACCTCCTCACCTTTCTGAAGAGCTATTCATTTTTCTTTCTTCCTCCTTTACAGGTTTGTTCCTACCAATATTTACCATATTCATTATATTAATGACATAATTTTCCCAAGCATTGTGCAAACGCCACCCACTCCCTCCTTCCAGTGTTTGGAAGTACGTGTGAGTGGTGCTGTGCCTTCGAACTGGAGGCATGCACGCATGTGTGTTCATTTTTACTGTTTGTATCATCATCATATTTTACACTGAAACCAAAATGCTCTCATACATGCAACTAAAACGCCGCTTTTCTCATTTGGATTGAACAGGTGATACCTTGGCTTTCTACTTGACCAATCTGCATACCACGTGCTTGCAGAATCCTAGATCTGTATGGATCAAAGATTAATGATGATCCATTGCACCCCTACCATGAGGTCTGTTTCAAAATCTCAATGGAAAGTCCAGCACCCTAAAAGGATTAAAATAACCAATCTGAAACGTCCATCTGCATCCTACATGGTCTCCGTGGTACAATGTGGACATCTACTTCAATATCAGTCTCTGGCTCCAGAACGAGGCTTCACCGTATTTTGGTCGTCCATCTTTAAAATGCTTACTAACTTTGGTGGGCATGTGTGTTTCCAAGGATGCTTTCTTCTAATTGGCTGTCTTCATCATGGCCCATGATGCTTTGCGGGTTACATCATAAATGGGTGGAGCTCACACAGGTGGAGGTGTGATTTCACTGAATCCAAGCATTTCATTTCCTGTCACCAATACAGGCTGACAAAAATAACTCATATTTAAGATAAAACACATTTCAATAGTGACAATGGTCCAATTTTATCATCAATTGTGCCTACCTTTGCTCTCAAAGGTTTAAAATAGCATGTGGATCAATTACTCCTACATTTCTCCCAGGCCTGTAACACAATGGGATTTGTACTGTTTACCATCACAAACATACTTCTAATGTTTTGTGAAGTCCTACAACAAGTGCCTAAAATCTCACCAAGATCGTGCAAAAACTTCCAATGTTCTGCCACTGTGTCTGTGAGCATTTTGGGCTGTTAGCTTTAAGAAGATGTCAGGCGCCAGGCCAGAGATACGAAGAGAGAGAGTGTGAATACATTTTTTAGCCTCTGTCAATCTGGAACCTAAACAGGCATTCTCAGGAGGAAGTCCTCACCAGAAGGTTTCAAATTACAAGTGAAATAATATGTCCATGTGTTAACAGACATCCCCACCTATTGTACTTGGAAATTAGTGAGTTTTTCTTGACTAAGCCATGTGTTGAAATAAGGTGGTAGAACCTTAAGGAAACTTCTAAAAAGAAACCACTTCGACAAGGTTCCGCTTTTAAGTGTTGATTTTCAAGAGTGTGGGTGAAGTTTAGAAGGTTAAAAAAATCCTGAAGATAAAAGACCACTGAAAGTCTTTCCTGAATGATGAGATGCAGCGCTGAAAAGCAAGTTGCATACGTCTCTTAAATTAAAATTCAATTTTAAGCCTTTATTGAACTAGAATTGGACATGGACAATTCATGGATAAGATAAAAAATATTCTCTCACACAGACTCCCACTTCTAAGGAGGCTGACATGATGCATTATGATGGCTTCTGCAAAGGACCTGCAATCCCCAAGCTTATCTCAGGCCCATCCATTACAGTGTGAAGCCCAACAACCAAGGAAACTACAGCACACAAACATGCCTGCATGCACACAGTCACAAAGAATGATGCCATAAAATTCCAGAAAAATCGACTTCCTCTGTGAGCTACAAGTCCTACGAAAGATGCACAAAAAAGAGCAACAACATAAAGATGGTAAACCAACAGAACCAACCTGGGGATTGCGGACTATCTTTAGTATGATACCACTATACCTCAGATCTTATTTTCTTCTCCCCTTTCAGTAGAAAATATGGTGTTGTTAATATTGATATACTTGAGATGATGAAACTATTACAAACACAGGAGTCAATGATAAAGGAAAAACAAAAAGGACAAAGAATAGGATGATAAAGAAGGAGAAAACCACACCCTTGTGTTTTTATGTATTTATATGTTTATTTATTTATTTCAGGGAATTGGGAAGAGAGCTGTTCTGAAAATGCAGAAAAACACCAGCTCGTTGTGTAGAGGTAAAAACCATTTAAGAATAATTTGGGTGACCAGGTAAATGGTAAATGTGCCTTCTAGAGTCCTGGAACCCCCCAAGGTGCTTTACAACACAATCATTAACACACCCATTCACATGCTGGTGGTGATGAGCTACATTGTAGCCACAGCTGCCCTAGACCACACTGACAAAGGTGAGTCTGCCATACACAGACGCCACTGGTACCTCCAACCACCACCTGCAGGCGAGGTTGGTTAAGTGTCTTGCCCAAGTACACAACGTCAGCAACAGACTAAGTGGGGCTTGAACCTGCAACCATCCGATTACGGGCAAGCACTTAACTCCTGGGCCACTGTCGTCAAACAAAGTGTGAAAATATTAAGAAACACAGCTAAAAAAAACTCTGCTTCCCACTTTCCTGCCAGCTGCAGGTTCAACATAAGGCTGCTGGAGAATAGAACTACAAAGCAGTGCAAGAATCTCCACTGTTAATGATGGAGATGGCTGTACAAGGAATCCTGGGATTTGTAGTTTTAATGGCTGCCTCTCACATTTCAGAGGCTAGGTTATCTCGGAGACATCTCTACTGCAACCACTGAACATTCTCCCTCTCCTGCTATTAACTTTTTTACTTTTTGATCATATAATGTGATACTTCTAGCTAATCTGTTTATTTCTGCTAAAGGTTTCTTCCTGTTAAAGGGGAGTTTTTCCTCTCTACTGTCACTACACACATGCTAAGGGACAACAGAGTGAATGCTACATGTCAGTGACTCAATGCAATCTGCAGGGTTTCCTTGGAGGAAACACTGTTAACTAACTATGAACTGAACTCAACACATTATTTAGTAGGTTCAATTGGAATGCTTGCTCTGAAAAGGGCCTTGAGATTACTTGTGTAATGAACTGGTGCTTTAGAAATAAACTCAATTTAATTGAATTTGTGTTTTATTTTCATACTTTGTTCATCATACAGTTTAGGCCAGGGCTATTCAATTCCAGGCCTTGAGGGCCGTTATCCAGCACGTTTTAGTTTTAACCCTGCTTCAACACACCTGATTTCAATGAGCAGATGATTAACAGGCTTCTGCAGAGCCTGATGAGCTGCTACACAGGTGACTCAATCACTTAATCTAGTGTGTTGGACCAGAGAAACCACTAAAACGTGCTGGATACCGGCCCTCGAGGCCCGCATTTGAATTGGCCTGGTTTAGGCATTAACCTCCACAAAATGGCCCAACTCTGCCACTTGCTAGCATAACATTGTTCTGTCTTTTTAACATGCAAATTCTAGAAATCTTATAGGCTATTTTTTTAGTAAACTTCTCCTTTATCAGTCTTGTGAAATGTCCCCACTCTTTGAGTCGACTTAGCACATTGCCTCCCATTCAAAAAAGAGATGTACTCCCCAGCCCCTGCAGAAGCCCTTAGAAAGATAGTCCAGAAGGATATTTTATAAAGCGTCTCTCAAGATAAAAATCATGAGGCGCTTCACAAGAACATATTTTTTTTAAGTATAAAGTAGTATGTAGATTACAAACGTATATTGAATTGAATTGAATGCTTTATTAACAGACACATCGGTCCAAAAACATTTAAACATTGATTAAAATTCAAGAACAATAAATAAAGTCAAATGCATATAATAAAATATATCAATTTAAAAGAATGAATAAGAATACATAATAGCTTTGGCTAAAAAATAACTCAAAATTATCAAGTAGACTAAAATGTATAGAGAGTGCTAATCCAATATTTCCAGTAGCACGGTGTATATCTAGTGTCACTGTGTGCAGGAGAGGCCAATGCTTTGATTATCTCATTATCAGAGCTATTTAATCTACACATGAATTTGTGCATGAAATTCCTCCATACAGCGTTAAATCCAGGTGCATTACACATTGCAAACATATGACTCACACTAGTACATCTTGGGAATTTGAGTAATATCCTGAATGCATCATTATATGCAACCCTTAACTTTCTCATCGTTTCCATCTTAAACTGGCACCATAACTGAGATGTAGAAAGTGGAGAACAGTAAGCTCTAAAGAGCTCTATCTTGACATCTGTGCATATATATAGTTTTTGAGCTAGCATATTAGCTGAGGCAAACATTCTACAGCATTGACGCCGAACATCATCATCATCATCACATAGATCAGGTCTAATTACTGTATGTGACCTCAATATTTCACCTTGTGAACTACATCCAAAGCCTGATTGGCCAAGAAATGTTCCTTTTTGATAATCTTTTGTTCTGATCATCATGACAACACTCTTTTTGGGGTTGAATATAATATCATGTTTCTCTCCATAGCAAATACACACCTCAAGCAGCTGCTGCAGACCAGCACTGTATGGGGAAAGTACCACCAAATAATTAGCATACATGAGGTGACATGAGGTGATTGAACCAATGATTTCCCACCATACAACCAGTCCTGCGCTCTTTTAATTTAACAGATAGTTCATCCATATATATATTGAACAGGATCGGCGACAGTATTCCTCCCTGTCTAACCCCATTTGATACAAAAAAGCGATCAGAAGTAGACCTCCCACACTTCGCGTGTAAGGTTTGGTTTTCATACCAGTATTTTTAAATCTGTATTAGGTACAAGGGGACACCTCGCTCCTTGAGTTTTCCAAAAAGTTTACCATGATTTACTCGGTCAAATGCTTTAGTCGCAGCAAGAAAGCTCATGAACACGAATGAATTATGACTCCTATACTGACTCACAATTTCCTTCAGTGCATAAATGCTCAAGATCAGTGCCATGCCCCACTTTAAATCCAAACTGAGAGTCTGTAGTTCTAGCAAATAGCATCAGTTTGCCCAAAAGAGCATGTTCAAGCACTTTAGACAAAACATTAGCCAGAGCAATAAGACCATAATTTTCTGAACTATTACTTCTGTCATTTTTGTCCTTAATTACTGGCACCAATAGGATAGTCATTAAGTCATCGGGCAAAAATCCCTGTCTCAAAAATCCGCTATATGACCGACTTTATGAATGGATGAATGAGATACACATTAAACTTGATTAAATATTACTAAAATGCTAACCTAAGGTGGGTTAATTTGATGTATTCAAACATACAGCCTGAATAAAAAAAACATGATCTTAAAATGAACATTTGTGTAGTCGTGTCCGCCTGCATAATGCTGCGTGTGTGTGCTTCTCCTGACACATTATGTGACGCACCACAATGTTGAGTCCTTGGTGTGTTTTCAGCTTTTATCACCAGCTCCACAAACTGTTGGGCCACGGCATATATATGCTGCTTCCTCGCAGTATCGTAACCCAGACTGACTTGTTTCATATCAAAGAAAGTATCAAGATCACCTGTTGATGCATCTTATCCTCATCAGAGAAAGCCAGTCTTGTCATGTGACAGGAAGGGCTGAATGCTCATTTCTGTTAAAAAATGAACAAGTAGCACAAAAGCTGGTGAGCAAAAAGCCAGAGTGACAGTAAGCTTCTTACTGAGGAGTCAGTCAGGAAACAAACTACCTGGTACTGTTGTAAAGAAAACAGTCCCAGTAACGCTCTGTTCTCTGGTGGGAAATCACATCCTTTACACAGTTCAAGATAAACAAATATGGTAACAAGTACAGATATTTAAAGGCCCAATGTGTGATATTTCATCTTATAAGTTATCAAATTTCTTGTATCACATTCTCAAATTTGTTTTTTTTAATGATAATTCAAACAAGCATTTATTCTAAGCATTATTATTAGCTTTATATTTTAATATTTTAGACAAAAGAAGCAGACCGGTGCTCCATATGGCATGCGCCATCTTAAAATACAGTGACCTTTTAGGGACATACAACATATTAAGCTTCGCATTTGATGTTTGCGTTTTTAAATGATGTAACCTCAAAGAAACAGCAGGGGGCAGAAGTGCGCCTTGTAAGCATGCAGTCTGACAAAGTAACTAAGAAGAAGAAGAAACTAGCCACACCGTACTTCTAGCGATGGAGGATCACACATATTCTACAAGCAAACTTGAGAAACGGGATAGTTTGAAAGCGCTTGAAAGCGCCGATCTTCTAGACTTTATTGCAGCTCTGCCTCTTCCTCTTGTGCGTGGGACGTTGCGGCTGGTTTGAGCAAATTCGGCTCCTTCATCTTGGGATGCTTGCCCTGCTTCTGTTGCATGTCTAACACCTCTGCCTCTCTGTGCGCTGGCACACGTCTGTCCTCTCCCTCTTCCTCTCCCTCTTCCTCGCCCTCTTCCTCTCCCTCGTCCTCTGTCTGTCTCCACTGATGAACCATCGGATGATATCTGACTCTGTTTACAGAGAGAAAACAATTACAGACTACACTACCTTGTATATTTCCAAAATGGCAAATAGAAATATAACATTTCTCAAATAAAATGAACAAAATATTGTCATTTTTTGTAGTCAGAAGTCATCACTAACTAGCTGCCGTTTGCTATTAGCAAACATAACTGACATAAAAAAGTTTTTCTTATTCAAAACCTATTTAGATTAAATTAATAAAATAAGTTAGATGAAAACAACTAACCTGTTCGCTGACTTGAAAGCTGGAATTAGATGATGACATGCTGCCGTTTACAGCAACACGATTTTGTATTGTATTTGTTATATTTGTTAATAAAGTTTTAAATAATGATTAAAAAAACCCTTTTTGATCCTCGGGGGCTCCAATAGCTGCAATACCGACTCTAAACTGCGTGGTGCTAAAGAGTCGGATCTTTTTACTATGATTTCTGTGAATTTCACACACGGGGCCTTTAAATTTAATAAAATAAACCAACTCTGAGTCCTTGCTTTAACGTTTAATATGAAAAAATCTGAATGAATGTTTGCGGTCTGAAGACAAATGTTAAAAATGAATAAAGTTGAGTTAAAATGATTCAGATATTATTTGAGTTAGGGTAAGGGTGGGAAATATGACAAAGACTAATATCGCTAATGAATCTATTAAAAACACAAATCTGACTTTTCTTTGATAATCTCAGAATCAGTGTTTGAGGCGATCCATGAGTTTGATGAAAAATCACAGAACGTACTTATCAAAAACGCACAGCTTTTTCCTGGCGACTGTTTTTCTCCCAATTCCAGAAATGTTCATCGGTGTTCATCTGAATCCATCCATCTCCAGAGACTTCTCTCGAGTGTGACCAAATGGTCTACTTTCCCTAGGAAATTCAGCTGAGGGGTGTTTAAACAGGCCAGTGAGGAACTCTCCACTACAGAAAAGGGGCCAAATAGAAAGCAGCACTCGGTACAGTGAAGTTTTACTTTAGCTTCAGTGGCTGTACGGAATGTTTTCTGCTTTTAAATTACCTCCTGACACCATAAAACTGCTGTCAGGTACAAAGGAAGTCCATGTCTACCAGGAAACAAACCGGCAATTTAGAAAGCAAAGATTTCACCGGGGACTTACCTCACAAACGTAGTTAAATTACCAGAATAAATGTCCGCTCATGTTTCTTTTACGCTCAGAGGAAGAAAAAAATCTTCCAAGAGTGGGAGAAGAGCATAACATTCCTGTCTGGTTGTTTTCTTCCATTATCGGTAGTTGATGGCTTTGTATACAAACAACTATACACTCAAAACCAGAGGTGTGTATAACACACCGAATGTGTGTCATGAGCCGGGCTGAGTAATCTTCCCATCTTCACCATCTCTGAGTGTTCTGTTTGCAGGAGAGGGAGCGGCAGCTGCATCTCGTCAGCTAATCAGCGAGTTGGATACTTAAGGAGGATGGTGAACACTACGACGCCAGATGATTGCTACTGACTGGTAGTTTCTAGTCACTTGTACTCGTCTCTAGGTCTCCCAGTGAATTGTGTGACTTTTTGGAACTCTCGTAACTCTTGGATGTTTTTGAACAACCTACCTCAGGTCTTGCTTTGCATCAGGAACCCCCACGCTGAATCCATAGGACTCCACACCGGCTCCTCTTCTTCATTCAGCCATCCACCCGTCTGGACCGGCTCGCTCTCCATCAACCCTCCACTCCCTCTCCAGCTCCGAACCTCCCTCTTGGACAAACCCCCGGCTCACTACCTCCCCTTACTCCCCTTCTAGACTACATCTCCCAGGACTCATCTCTGTTGTTCTCCCCTCTAGACACTGCCTTCCCGTTCCTTCACCCGCTGGACTTCCTGTGGGCCCTTAGTTAACATTCTCCTTTAATAAAAGATTGTTATTTTTCCTTTAACCATTGTCCTGTACTGATTCTGCATGTCTTGGGTTAGACTCTTGCCCCAAACCATGACAGAATCATCCGGCCAAACCGCTAACCCCGCAGAATCAGTTCTCAGCAGGAACAGACCCTGCCGCTGCTTATGGAGCAACTCATCGCTGCCAACCAACGCTATCAACAGTTGGAGACCAAGGTTCGACAGATCCATGACTGTCTGTCTCAACCATCTGCAGCCGTCTCCTCCAGCGGAACCATCATCAGCCGCTCCAGCAGCCGCTGTTTCCCCCGGACCGGAAGACTCAGGTCCCATGGAGGGCACCCACTTCCGCCTCTGCCATCAGCGACTTTCTGTGGTGAATTTAAGGAATGCCACAGTTTTCTGCTCCAGTGTAAATTGACTTTTGAACGTTGTCCCACAGCTTTCTTCTCTGAGTCCGCAAAGATTTCCTACATAGTTGGGCTTTTGCGAGGGAAAGCGCTGAGGTGGGCAGAGGCTAAGAGCCACAATGACGCTTTTTTACATGGACCATTTAGGGATTTTTTAAGCCGATTTTAAATTGACTTTTGGAGGCTTTGGGTCCAGCTCGGACATCAGAATGTAGCTGTGGACTCTCTCGCAAGGCAGGAAATCGGTGGCATACATGGCGGTGGATTTTCGCATCCTGGCGGCTCGGATGACCTGGAACGAGGACGCTCTCATTGCAGCTTTCACCGAGGCCCAGAACAATCGGGTTAGGAACCAGTTGGCCCTGTGCCCCGAACCCGGCTTGTTGGAGGAGCTCATCAGACTGGACATCTCCATCGATAAACGACACCTCGAGTTGAGACGACAAGAACCGGGACAGAGTGCGTCATCTTCTCAGGAACGGTTTCCAGGAGCTAGAGGGCGCTCCGCAGCAGACTCCACATCAACAGAGGAACCCATGCAGATGGGTAGGACTCGACTCTCTCAGGAGGAGAGAGAGCATCGATTAAGGTCTGGCCTTTGCTTGTACTGTGGTGTATCTGGACATTTTGCCAATAACTGCCCAGCTCTGTTAAAAGGCAGAGCCTGCCGGTAAGACCGGGACTTCTGGTGGGCGGTAACTCAGACTGTTAGTTCTCGGTGCTCTTTACCGTGCTCTGTGCTTTTTAACTCAATGCAGATCCAACTCGAGGCCCTTCTGGACTCGGGCTGTGAGCAGTCCCTGCTGGACCCCAACTGGTGGCTGAATGGAGGATTCCCACCACCCGGTTGGCCACTCCTCTCTCAGTCTCCTCTCTGGACAATCAAAACCTCTCCACCATCACCCACCAGACTGTTCCCCTCCGTATTATGGTGTCAGGTAACCTCACTGAGCCCCTGGTTTTTTATGTGTTCCCTTCTCCTCAGTCGCCGTTGGTGCTTGGTCATTCCTGGTTGGTTCACCACAACCCCATACTAGACTGGAGGGAAAACAAGATCATAGGTTGGAGTCCGGAGTGCTCCCAACGATGTCTATGTTCTGCCTCTCCGACCACCTGTGGACCCAAAACCCCTCCAACGGAGAACATAGACCTCTCTGATGTGCCTCTGCTTACCGTGACCTTAAGCAAGTATTTAGCAAAGACCGTGCATCTTCGTTACCACCTTACAGGCCCTTCGACTGTGCTATTGATCTGCTACCAGGAGCCCCTCTGCCATCTAGCTGCCTTTATCACCTCTCCAAGCCTGAGAGAGAAAGCATGGAGCGTTACATTCAAGACTGTCTAGCCGCTGGAACCATATGACCGTCCTGGTCTCCTCTGTGAGCGGGGTTCTTCTTCGTACCCAAGAAAGAGGGGTCACTCAGGCCCTGCAGAGGTTTGAACCAGATCACCATAAAAAATTAGTATCCTCTGCCGTTACTTTCCTCCACTTTTGAGCCTATTCAGGGCGCCTCCATATTCAGTCGGTTGGACCTAAGGAACGCCTATCATCTGGTGAAAATAAGAGAGGGGGATGAGTGCAAGACGGCGTTCAAGACACCCCTTGGTGATTCCGAGTACCTGGTATTGCCGTTTGGGTTAACGAATGCCCCCACAGTGTTTCAGTCACTAGTGAACTCAGTGTTGGGTGATTACATCAACAAGTTTGTAATTGTGTACTTAGACGACATACTGATTTTTCTCTAAGACCAAGGAACAGCACACCCATCACGTGAGGGCTGTGTAACAGCCCCTACTAGAGAACAGACTGTACTGGACGTATGTCCCTTTACCAGAGGAGCGTGAGTTTGGTCCGCATAGCCGGTAGTAAGTTGGACCTGTTCCCGGTGAGGGTTGGACTCCGCCAGGGCTGCCCTTTGTCACCGGTTCTGTTCCTTACCTTTATGGACAGAATTTCTAGGTGCAGCCATGGTGTGGAGTGTGTCCAGCTTGGTAGCAGGAGAATCTCGTCTCTGCATTTTGTGGATGATGTGGTCCTCCTAGCTTCATTCAGCTCTGACCTTCAGCTCTTGCTGGGTAGGTTCGCGGCCGAGTGTGAAGCAGCTGGGATGAGGATCAGCACCTCCAAATCTGAGACCATGGTTCTCGACCGGAAAAGGGTGGCTTGCCAACTCCGGGTCAGGAGAGAGGTCCTACCTCAAGTGGAGGAGTTTAAGTATCTCGGGGTCTTGTTCACGAGTGACGGTAGAAGGGATCAAGAGATCGACAGGCAGATTGGTTCAGCGTCTGCAGTGATGCGGACGCTGAGCCAATCTGTCGTGGTGAAGAGGGAGCTGAGCCAGAAAGCCAGGCTCTCGATTTACCGGTCTATCTACGTCCCAATCCTCATCTATGGTCATGAGCTTTGGGTAATGACCAAAAGAACGAGATCACGGATACAAGCGGCCGAAATGAGTTTCCTCCGTAGGGTGGCCGGGCTCAGCCTTAGAGATAGGATGAGGAGCTTGGACATTCGGGAGGGACTCGGAGTGGAACCGCTGCTCCTCCGGATTGAAAGGAGTCAGTTGAGGTGGTTTGGGCATCTGGTCAGGAGGCCTCCTGGACGCCTCCCTGGGGAGGTGTTTCAGGCATGTCCTGCCGGCAGGAGGCCCCGGGTCAACCCAGGACACGTTGGAGAGGTTACATCTCCAATCTGGTCCAGGAAGAGTGTCTGTGAAAGGCAGCGACGCTTCAAATCTCATGACACATCTGCGTGACCATCACCCACAACTCTATAGTCAACGCGAGGCAAGCTAACGTTAGCGTTTTAGCTAAAATGCGTGATCCGAGGATTTTGGTTGAGGGAGAATGCAACGAGTCGCTATATAAAGCAGCCGCAGCGCCGCTACCTGCCTATAAAGCGTGTCATGGACACCCCCATGTTGAAATTACGCTATGCATTACGGGGCTCCCAGGGGCAGATAAGAGTTGGCCTCTCTCCGAGAATAATTATGAATTTAACAATGATTACTGCCTGATGACATTTTCCCAAATCTGCAAAGCTCACTGGAAGGACACAAACCGAGGACAATATTTTCCTGATATAGGGTTTATTACTCAAGTAAGGGTAAAAAAAAGTATCTGATTAGAAGGCTACTTGAGTACTGAGTATCATCTGATCTAATATTTTTTAAATGATGACATCAAACAGACAAAAAATAAGAAGTTATGGGCAAATATTGGTATTTTAAAGACTAAAGGGGAAATATGTAAACAAATAAACAACATAATTACAAAATAACAAATTTTAGGCAAAATTTGACACAAACTGAGGATGATATTTTCCTGATATACATGGTTTATTTAGTTGTCTGAAAATGTAACACGTTTAAAAAAATACCGCGATAATCGAAAACCGTGATAGTTTTGGTCACAATAACTGTGAGGTTAAATTTTCACACCATGACAACCCTATTCTAAACTCGCTTTCAGGAATACGCCCCGGCAGCTGGCAAGCTAGAAAAAAGTGAGCATGTCCTGTTTACAATGTAGAGTGACCGCACAAACGGCCAATCACACGTTATCAAGTATCAGCAGAGCCAATAGATGAGCTTATGGATAGTTCCAATGTGAAACAGGCTTCAGCGCAAGCGATTGTTTTCTGGTTGGTCCTAGTGATCAACCTGTGACTATTTATCATAGCGTAATATTGTTTTTGGATGGTAAAAGTGAAGGGGACAAAAAGTGGCTTAGGAAAAAGTGTGTGTGTGGGGGGGGGGACATCATGACGAAAATCAATATTTGTGACATTGTCAAAACTATTAGTCACAACAGAACTTAGTTCACCAATTCTTACATAAATATGATAAATGAATATATATAAAACTGCTTATTGTTGAACACACTTGAATCAAAATAAAAACCAACTGACCCCAATTTGTCTTCAGCTACTACAGGTGTCTCTAGATTTTATTCAGATTATTATGTAAGAGAGGACCTTGTGTATTACTTAACCTCAAGTTAGAAGTGCAAGAAACAGATTAGTGATGATCATTAAATAGTAATTAGTGAAACTCTTGACAGCATGAGAGCAGTGAGCTTCTGGATTTATTTCACTGGCATCATGTGATGAAGCAATAATGGTACAGGTGGTGTTAAATTACAATTTGTAACTGTTGGATTTGGTTATAAGAAAATCTGTCTTTTTATAAAGCCTAGGTGGATCCATACTAGTCAGATGAAAAGTAACAGATTTCATAATTTGTAAAGAAACAAATAAGGAGCTAAAGCCTGATTTATAGTTCTCCGTCAGCTCGAGTGTACAGTTGTGTCCACGCATTGATGGAGATTTTTTTTCCCTTCAGATGTCTCCATCACCTCAGGAGTGTTGCAAAGCAATTCCCCGCCAGGACAAGAGAGGGCGTAGTGCTTTTCTAGGGTACCCTGCCACCAGTCACGTATCCAGTCCAAGATAGTGTTTATTGTTGTGTTTACATTGTTTTAAGTGTTGAATATGGGACATGAACACCAAAGCAACATCTAGTGTGTGGAGGTTGTAGTTGCAACAATAGAACAAGGTTTCCACCAATCAGGATACCAGGTTCGCTGCCGATATGTGAAACTTTTTATTTGGGTCGACTATCTGTTGTGGGCTTCACCTAAACTCACTCTGGTTTTAGATCTTTCATGGTCGCTCCTCATGTGAGAAGGATAACGCCATCTTCAGGGCTCAGAAGGAGCTGCTTGACTTGCCGAGTCCGCCACTGGCCGAGCGGACTGTTTGGTAACCTACAATAGTGGCCTCTATTGGCTGGTAGATGTAAACATAAACCCAGTGTTGTGTCCATCAAAATAAATACTTGATTTGTTTTTATGTAAAATATAACTTTTAAAGGAAATACTGTACCTTCATTCTGCACACCTCTAAATGGCAGGTGGAGTCATTACTTTTAAAAAATATAGCTTTTGATTAAATTCTGCCATATTCAACCTTCAATGTATTTCAGATCATTTTTAGCACAAAAGATTCATTCATTCTCCTCCAACTCTTCATGCGATCTCCTCTAAACCCACGTTTCTCGCCATTTGAATGTGTTGCACTTCAATTTAAATGAAAACTAATGGTGGGTGTTTCGACTACGACAGTTACGTATTTTGAGATTTATCAGCTTGTAAAAGTTTGTAATTGGCATGACTACAAATCAGATGTCAGTACGTCGCATATCTCCATGTCTGGTTTGATGACGTCAATCTGGTGATGCACATTTGTAGTACTGGACGTCTTTTCACACAAAACCTAAAATAACTTTTGCCCGTGTTTGAAAATAAGTGTTCTTCTTCAGAATGTGTCTTTAAAATTCACGGACGGCATACGTGAAATCCATGGCACATAACAAACGGGATTAGAAAATAGTTTTTATAGCCTCATTGATTTGCATTCCTTTTTTCGTTCTTCCGGGGACCCATGGTCCAGAAGTAGATGGGCATGACTTAGGCTCCCTATAGCAGAGAAGAAGATAACATGAAGTAACATTTTTTATTTTTGAAATTTGTCACTTAAAACTGAATAATTTCCTGTATTCGGTGAAAAAATACCACTATTTTTATTTATTTTTTATTTTTTAGAATCCCGCTTCTGGGTTCTGTACCTTATCGGGGGGCTCTTAAACATCACACAGTCACACTATTTGCAACTAAACATCATGAAACGGACAAAGTGAAACGGTCCCTTCATAAACGGTGTGGTGTTTGGAACATCAGAGGCAGATGTTGGGAAAGCAGAACAGAGGCTGGCCTTTAGCAGGTGGAAATGAAGAACTTGAAGCCTGGAGAACAAACCTCCATCCTGCTGAAGCAACACTGCTAAATAAAACACGGAATCAAGCGCAATCAAGCAAATCTCTCCTTGTAATGCCGTATCCACACCAACCTGCGGCACTCGCACCACTGTTATAAAGGCTTTCCTGATGCTTGTCCTCAATATCATATCTTCGTGTGAAATTGCTCCATCCCTTCCAGGACCTGCTTTTTTCTAAAGGTGCCTGTAACTTTCTTTCATTGCTTTTTCACAGAAGAAAAGCTTCTTTGTTTTGCTGGGTCTTCTTGTTTGTTAAGCATTTGTTGGCACTCCTTGTTTTCCTTATATCAGCTCATTTTTTTGCCACCTTTAACCTTCATACCTGCATCACCACTTTATCACAGTCATCTTTTCTTCTCCTCGTTTTTCAATCATTCATTGCCCTTCGCTTTAGTGCTGTCCCAGGCTTCTAATTATGCATGTTGTCGAGACCAGCCACTTTCTACTGTGCGCTCAAAAAGATTATTAAGCATGTATGCACACATGAAAGACTCCAAGCAAATTGAGTTTTAAGGTTCATCAGTTTTTCATTACAGAAAACAATTACAAGATCAAAATAAGGACAAAATGAAGAAATCTCTCGTTTCTTCAACGATGCTCACAAAGTTGAGCCAATCATGCAGTCAGGCCACGTTTAGTCAATGTGCTGGTTAGGAAGCAAGCACGTGGCTGGCTGAGTTAATTAATGAGCACTAATCTTAAACAATCGTCTTTCATTTTCTAATCGTTCATTTCACGTCTTCTCCTCCTTCTGATAACAACCTTTTGTGTACCAGTCTGCTTATGTGTACCAGGAACGAAAGAGGAAAAAGACAGATAAGCTCTGCCTGTTACACGGGACAAATGGTACACAGGAAGCACAAGGTGGTAAATCTGCTAACCGTGATGGAGCCAATCACAGCACTCTGAATTTGCTGGTGGTGAATAGAATGGTAAATGGTAAATGGTAAATGGCCTGTATTTGATATAGCGCCTTCTAGCCCTTTGATGCATGAATTATGAAATCTTCAACCATGATTTTTAAACAATTTTTTTCATTCATCTTTAGGCGTGAATGAAACAAATTTCAACAAATATTTTTTATAACATATGATAATTTACAAATAATTTATTACATGTCCATCTCAGTGGACAGGGTGCATTCTGAACATGAAATATGTTGGCTTGACTTGCTGAAGTCCAAATGGAGGGGCTCACATGCAATTGTCTTCAACAGCTGTTCTTAATAGCAAAAATAACTAAATAACAATTTTGAGTACCTGTCCACTGTAGTGACCGTTATGCATCAAAGGGCTAGAGTCCTGGAACCCCCCAAGGCGCTTTACAACACAATCACACACTGGTGGGGACGATGTAGCCACAGCTGCCCTGGGGAGCACTGACAGAGGCGAGGCTGTCGAGCACTGGCGCTACCAGTCCCTCCGACCACCACCAGCAGGCAACGTGGATTAAGTGTCTTGCCCAAGGACACAACGACAGCAACAGACTGAGCGGGGCTCGAACCTGCAACCTTCCTATTACGGGGCGAGCACTTAACTCCTGTGCCACTGTGGCCTAGAAAACCGCACAACAACCAGGCTCTTCCTACCTCTGCAAAGCCTTTTTACTTCTTATTACAAGACTAAAAAAGACGTTAGTATCACCATTACCAAATGCCGAAGGACGGGAAAATAGGTTTTGCCTGTAGCTAGAACTGAAACGGTTCAATACATTATTTGTTTATGAAACGGCCATCAAGGCAAAACACATAGCTTTGTTTAAACTATGTGGAAGACACACCAATGTCTCAGTGGGACTGTGTCAGCAATGAGATTTTTCACCCATTGTGAAAAATCAAAAGAACTTCTGAGTTCAGCGACAGAAGTGGCCGAACCATGGCACCTCAGATCTATAAAATGCCTCGTTATTCAATAATTATGACATCTTGACATTAAGACTTTTATCCAATGTAAAATTAATACAGGATGGTACAAAAATAGGACAAAAGGCAAAAAGAAATTATTGTAAGGTCCGAAATCTAAAGAATTAGAAAATCCTTAACCATTAAACAGATTTGTTGTACAGTTTCTAAATTAAACCTAGCTTCGATTCCCCATGACATGTTAACCTCATTGCATTTGAGAAAAATAAAGTATAAAAATATGCATGACACACACACAGACACACACGAAAAGCACAAATGCTCTCCATCAGTCATCGGGCTGTTTGAGCGAATGCTCTACTTTCAATTCAAGAGCGCTCTTTGAGCTTTTTCCTGTGCTCTGTTCCTGGAACAGTCCAGAATAGCTTCAATAACAGCTAACAATCATCTATTACAACCAAACCACAGATCCCGGCCTTGTATCACACAAAAGGTGAGAAGCAGTTGAGAGTATTTTTCATCTACCCCAGAAAATACTTCCTTCAGCCAAACAACTGAATCAACTACCTTCTGAAATGTAGTGGTTTTTATTTACTGGTAAAAAAAATAAAAAATAAGCGTCTAAAGTAACACCTAAAACTCTATTTATATCAATATTACGTGACCATACTTTGACCCGTATCACACATTCTGTTTTTGTCTCGTTTCAGTGGACCAACACAATGTTTTGGATAGAAAAAGTGTAAAAATCACACTTTTGAAAATTAACAAACCTTTTTCTTCCTTTTTAATCAGAAACATTTTTAACAAGAGGATATGACACATGTTTGGTGACACAGCCATGAATCATGCAGAACATTTGTAACGGTAAGAAAATGTCACGTTTTTATAAGACACATGAGCAGATTTTGTTTTGATAAAGTGACACCAGTCAACCAATCTTTGGAATCATAACTCAAATCTGATCTTTTTTCTGCTTTTAAAGATCTATCATATTGCATTTGTTAGCACATGTATAAAAGCACATTTGAATGTTTTCTAAAGCTGTGGAAAACGTTTATTTTTTGCTGTTAGTAATGAATCTTAACCTTCAGCTACCAGGAGCTCTTTGTTTGCGTTCAGATCAGTGCCTTTTCAAGCCTCGGCAGGCAGCTGATTTCATTGAGAAGAGAAAATATGGAAACAATAACCATTCTGCTCTGAAAAGCACACAGATAAAACTGGAGTGGCACATTCAGAGCTTTGAGGCCTGATTACCCAACAACACTTGGTAGATACAAAACCAGAGGCTAAAAAAGAAGCTGAACACACAAACATGAGAGAACAATCGTTCCTTATGTTTGATGGTTACAGACACCTTTATTTAGTTTGTCATCAAAAAAGCCATGGGAACAAAAATAAATAAATAAATAAAAGCTGTTATTTTAGCTGAAAGGGCGGAACGTCTAGTTGTTTGATCAAAATTTGAAAATACATTTATCTACAATCTCATAAAACGTGAGATCTCATGTGACCAGGCTGCACGTAGGCTGTCACCGCAGCACGTAGCACGAAGCCAAGCGACAACAGAGGTGTGCTAAGACTCCCTAGTCTCCCTCCGCCTGCTCCAATACAGTGTTATTGCTGTCTGAAACTGTTTTTATCACTTAAGAAATATCTCCAAACTGCGAAGGTTGATGTAAAAACATGAACTTGAAAAGGTTATCCATGCTTTTATCTCCTCCAGTCTAGATTACTGTAACACACTCTTCACATGTTTTAACAAAAAAGCCTTTAACTGCCTTCAGTTGGTCCAGAACTCTGCAGCGAGGCTCCTAACTGGAGCAAACAGAAGAGCACACATCACTCCTATTCTGATGTCTCTCCACTGGTTACCCGTTAACTTTAGAATCCTTTTTAGAATCCCGACTATAACTTTCAATGCTCTACATGGTCAAGCTCCTCCGTATATTACTGAACTGTTAAAGCCTTATGCTCCAACCCGAGCCCTCAGGTCCACACACCAGAACCTTCTAAACATTCCAAAGACCAGATATACAGGTTGAGGTGATCACTGTTGCACCCCGACTTTGGAATGAACTTCCTTTAACCTTACGTAGCACCGACAGTCTGGACACTTTTAAGAAAAACTGAAGACCCTTTTATTTAAAGCTGCTTTTACCTACATCTTTTGTTGTTTTTTACTTTTAATTCAAATTTGTAATTATCTTTCACTTGTTTTATGGTTTTTTACTTTGTTTTTCTGATTTTAATTTATTTCTGTTTTAAGATCATTGTGATTTTATGACTTAATTAACCCTCCCACTGTCCTAATGGGTGTGACCCCACGAGGAGAGTTGACCATTGAGCAGGGTTGATGGTTTATCCCTTGAGGTCCACGTGGCAGGGGTGAGGACAGTGGGAGGGTTTGTTTTGCTTTGATGTATGTGAAGCACTTTGTGATTCTATGTGATGAATGCTATATAAATAGAATTTACTCACTAAATTCACTCGTGTGCAGCTAGCTAGCTAACAAACGCCTTACACAAAAGCAAGGCTTGTTTTTCTTGTCTGAAGATCTTTATAAGTGTTTTATCTCCACAACTGCAATATACAGAAAAATACATTACTGACTAATGCACACATCTTTGTGTCGCACTTTGGGAGGATGAGATTCAGCTACTGTTGGGGACAAATTAAACACTTTTCCTGTTACTAATTTAAATTCAAGTAGTTGTCATTTAGCACAGAACAAGTTTAAAATGTAAGCATGATGGAAGATACGTGATGTTGGTAACCTAAAATGTTTTGTTTTCTTTTTTTATGAGAGGCATATACTAGTTTATTTCGGTATTGGAAATGAAGAGTCAGACGATTATTGGTAAATCTGTAAGAAAGCCAATAAGAAGAAGAAGAAAATATCAGTTCTATAACGCCTCTCAAGATAAAAATCACGAGGCACTTCACAAAAACAAAAACAAAATATAAAAAAATGTAAAAATATAAAAAAGCTTTTAGAAAATGTTTAAAAATATATTTAAAATGAGCAAAAATAGGCAATTGCGATTTAAAAGAAAAAAAATGTTAAGAGAGAGAGTGAATAGGAAAGAGGGAAATCAGTGGATCCTGAGGAAGGTGGAATAGGTGGGGAGAGCAGAATAAAGAGAGAGTGGTTGAAACAGGTCATACAAAAACCAGCTTGAACAGGTGAGTCTTCAGCTGCTTTTTGAAGGAGACCACTGAGTCCACTGATCTCAGGCTCAGGGGGAGAGAGTTCCAGAGTCTGGGGGCCACAACAGCAGATGATCTGTCACCTTTGGTCTTTAGCCTGGTGCTGCCCAACCAGTAGGCTTTGATCACTGGACCTCAGGGACCTGCTGGGGATGTAGGGACTGAGAAGATCACCAATGTAAGATGGTGCTTGTCCATGTAAGGCCCTATAGACCAGAACCAGGATCTTGAAATGAACCCTGAAGTTGACTGGCAACCAGTGAAGCTGGAGGAGAAGCGGGGTGATGTGGGTGTGTTTGGAGGACTTGGTCAGAAGCCGAGCACAGGCGTTCTGAACCACCTGTAGACGGTTCAGGGAGGTTCTGCTCAGACACGTGAAAAGAGAGTTACAGTAGTCTAAGCGTGAGGAGATGAAGGTGTGGAGAACTGTCTCAAGTTCAGAGCGGGACAGAATGGGACTCAGCTTAGCAATGCTCCTGAGATGGAAGAAGGAAGAGCGACCAAGAGAACTGACATGAGAATCCAGGGTGAGAGCTGGGTCAAAGGTCACGCCAAGATTCCTGAAAGAAGGTTTGGGGTGGGAAGCAAGCTGACCAAGAGAGTCTCTGACTTTGGGAACCAGCTTGTCTGGGGCACAGATGAGGATCTCAGTCTTCTCTTCATTCAGCTGTAGAAAGCTCCCAGCCATCCGGGTTTTGATAGAGTCTAAGCAGGTGTGTAACATCTGCAGCTTAGACATCTCATGGGGCTTAAAGGAGATGTACAGTTGGATGTCATCTGCATAAAGATGGTAGGAGATTCCTTTGAAGGAGATCAGGATGTGCTGAAGAGGAAGCAGATAGAGGAGGAAGAGCAAAGGCCACAGCACAGAACTTTGTGGGACACCATGGGTGAGAGAGGTGGTGGAGGACCTAAACCTGGAGACGGCCACAGAAAAGGAGCGCTCAGAGTAAGGACTCCAAAGCGCTTTACACTACAGTGTATCATTCATCCATTCAATACTGAGCATCCCTACTAACATTACAAAGGAACGCACACAAAAGGCAAGAGCTTTAATGCCTGCCTTTAATATTTGGACTCTCCTTCACAAATCATCAGGACAACTAAATAGTTATTTTTGTGGTTCTCAGCAAACCCCTGGAAATCCCTCACCGTCACTGCAGTGACCCAGTTGAAGCTGCCAGGATCAATAAAGTTTATTTGATGATTTTATGAGACAGTTAAATCTAATTATGTTACACAGAGGTTATTCAGGGAGCTCCTGTCTGCAACCACACTTTGCTGTGTCTGATGCCATATTGATCAAATCAGAGGGCTGATTCTTCAGACAAGCACATAGCTTGGGCAGCAGTAGCTCAACAGGTTGAGCGGGTTGTCCAGTAATCGGAAGGTTGCAGGTTCAGTCCTGGCTCCGGACAGAGAATTCTGCTGTTGTGTCCTTGGGCAAGACACTTAACCCACCTTGCCTGCTGGTGGTGGTCAGAGGGACCGGTGGCGCCTGTGCTCGGCAGCCTCGCCCCTGTCAGTGCGCCCCAGGGCAGCTGTGGCTACATCGTAGCTCATCACCATCAGTGTGTGAATGTGTGTGTGAATGGATGAATGATACACTGTAGTGTAAAGCGCTTTAGAGTCCTTACTCTGAGAGGCGCTATACAAGTGCGGGTCATTTATCATTATCACATAACGAAAGTTAAAGCTGAGAGGGAGGCCTGACCAGTTTCCTCTATCGTAAAACCCGAGTTACACAAAAACCAGCAAACATAAGTGCAAATGATCTTTATGTTCTGGGGTTTTTGCTTCTTTTGTAATTGCACACCTCTCTTTCCTAACACTGCTCGCTCCGTCCTTCTCTTTAATTCAGTGACCCAGTTTGACCATGAGGGTTTATTAAAGTTTCATGTATTCATTTGAGGTTCTCTGCCTTTATGTAGTCACAGCACCCTTCGTTCTGTTTTTAATAAGATGTTTAAGGCCATGTAATCAATCATTTCTCTGGTTGGATTGCAGAAATGCACAAAGAGTTCACGTTTTTCCCAAAGATGCATAAACGCTGTTTGGAGAAAAAAACTGCAGGCTGGAATACTCGTGTGCAGAATCCCAAAAGACTCTGCCACTCTGCAGAGAGAAGCAGGAAAAAAATCTAATTAAACAAAATGAAACCTGTGGGAGACATATTGGTTTTCACAGAAGAAACTCAAGTTGTGTTAAAACAGTCTGAAGCCATTTTGTTACACTCCTCCAAAAACTTTCATTTATATCACAAAAATAATAGAAACACCCATTTTTTCCTCAACTCTAGTGGTTTACCTCAATAGACTTAAATGTCTCTGGTCTGCAAAAGCCTGATTACTCAAACCTTTAAGTCTGTACTACACTGACTCGTGCAAGTGCAAGTTTAAGATAACAAAGGACTGGGGAGAGGGAGGGGGGGGGGGGGAGAGAGAGAGAGAGAGAGAAAGAGAGAGAAGCATCATGGTGGGGAAGGAGGGGATGGAGAGTGTAATTCAATTTGGGTTCCACAAGTCTCCACCTTCAGCACAGCATGCCTCCATCCTTTTCTGCAAATAGGTAACAGTTAGTGCAGCAGCTCCAGGAGAGAGATTACCGCTTCTTATCCAGACACAGCCAAGTGAACAGGCTCTTTAATATTCATCGTGTCCGTGTGCGTTCAGAATACAGAGCCGTCGCTAACCGTTTTCATCCGACAACATTTCACTCCATTCATGGCCTCTTCAAAAAACGTCACTGTTTGTTCGATGACTGTGCGCTGAAAGGATTGAGAAAAGGTTTGTGTGTGTGTGTGTGTGTGTGTGTGTGTGTGTGTGTGCGTGCGTGCGTGCGTGCGTGCGTGTGTGTGTGTGAGCAGGTGCCCGAGTCTTCTGAGGTGTTTTATACATAGAAGGAAACCTAATTATTTCTGTGATCAAAGCAATTATTAAGGAAAGAAACAGTCTGACCCAAAAACGTCTTAGCTGGAAAGCATCACAGCTCAATCTGCTGCAACCTACTAAAAGAGTTATTAAGCATCCACATCGCACTCACACTGCAACACTCACACATGACAGAATTCGTACGTTTACAGAACCTAATGCATGCTGAACGGGAACTGGTTTGTTTAAAACGATACTCGTGTACATAACATTCTAGCTGCTTGAGTCAAAACCCAGCATGTTAAACGGCAGAAGCCCTCATTAGGACTGATTTCTGCTCGTTTAAAAGTAAAAACAAATCTTATTTTTAGCTTGTCAGTACAGTCCTAACGGACCCATGTCTAAACCTAAAGGGTGCCATTCTCCAACAGTCTTCATACATTGAAGTAACACCAACACCAGTTAATAAACCTCAACATAGATGCCAGGGTCCCATTACACAGAGTAACTGTTGGAACCAGGCTTGTAAGGCTCGTGTGTAACATGATTTGTAAATTTCAGTGAGGTGCCCGTTTATAACAGGTGGAGTCCAACGTTGGCGCGTTCAGACTGGGCTCCTGGGAGGAGCGGACGCCACGATGAGAAGCTGGCGTTCCCATTCGCCACTCATTCCACCCAGCCTCCTCCTCGTTTGTGTCATGTGACCTTAGCGTGTAACCTAGAAGGTTAGTATTGGATTGAGGATTTTTTAGGGGTGGTCCAGTTTTCTCCTGTTTGTTAAGATAGGGTTGTAAGTTTTTTGTCGTATTGTTTGACTTACTCTACGGTGTGTAAATCCTGATGAGCTGGAACGTAAAATACGTATTTGTGTGTCCGTGACCACGCCTGCAAGTAAAGTCAGTGTGTTTTCATTCAAACACAAATCAGAAAGGAAGAAATATTTAGTCACACAGCTCGTTAGTTGTTCAAAAACAGGATTTTTAACATTAAACTCCACCTTTAGCTCTGTGATGCACAAATATATCAAACATTGTTCCGTTTACAGCGTCTCAAACGTTTGCATATTCAATTAGGCCTGTTAGCGACTGGCTGAACAGAAGAAACGGAGAACTTTCAACCTTCAAACACCTCCCCAGCTCCGAATCCTACACCACCGAGGCCAGCACCTTTTATCTCGTCTATCCCCATGACAACGTGACTTTTCTTCTTTCCTGCTTCCTCATCTCGGCACAGCAAACCTTTACTTCACATGCACCAAAGCAGACACTTTGCGTTGTCTGGATATAGATTGTTCTTTCTCTTGGTTCACTCACGCAGCACGAGAGTCCTCTTGCTCCAAATCAAAACATCTTAGAGTAAATAGCTCTAATTTGCGTGGCAAGGAAAGTGGCTTTTTCACGACTTCCCTCAGAGCGGAGAGCGTCTCCGCTGAATAACAAACAGGCAGAGCTCCACAGACATCAGGAAAAAGGCTAATATTTTCAGCAAGCCAGACTTCTGTCAAGTTTAGACCCAGATGATTTTTCAGGGGCTAGAACCACATTGGGTCTTTGTTCTGAGGGGAGACATGGGACAAACCCAGATTTCTACACAACAAAGAGGGAGAAACACATCCTGGGACTTGTGTTTGTGTCTTGATATACCTTGAGACAAAAAAATGCCTCTGATGTGTGTCGGGACCAACATGAATCAGAACACTGTACTCCAAAAGTAAACAGCCGTCAGATAAAAACATCTTTATCTCACCAGGCTTAATCTAGAAATCAGGTTCATTGCAGCCGATCACGATACCGATCACATGGACTAGCCATACATATTCTATGTAGTTATGAGTGATACAGACTACATGATCTGGGGAAAAGAAACAATAACATCATCGCCTTAAATGTATTAATTTAGACAAAAATGTGTTTTTATTTTTTAAAAAGCAAAAAAAATAAATAATAATAATAAAATACTTGCAGTGCAATCCTTGTGCTTTTTTCTGACCACAACTTCTAAGCCTTCAACTCACAACCCTAAGTTTAGAGATGAAGAAGCCTCCTGGATGGGAGGTAAATCATCTACAAGATAACTAAGAAAGTCCAGTTGTTTTAAAACCTCTCAAGATGACCATGTCCAGGAGGAATGGGATCTAGACCAACATGGAGCACAAAGAAGCAACCATTCAGTCAAAAGGAAAACGGGAACACTTAACTCCTTCACTGCCAATGACGACTTAAGCCCTCATTTGCATTTTTTTTACTGTGTGGGCGTTTGAATGAGCCCCCGCACTGTGAGAACAAACATCCCAGCTCTAAAGTCAATCTTTATCCGCATATGTCACACGTCACGTGATCAGGAAGCAGAAAATCCATGTGTTAGGAGATCGTTTTGGGCCGCTGCTGTAAAAAAAGCGAGGCGCCAACCAGAAAAGCTTCTGCCGATCACAATTCAACGACAGGTTATGAAAGAACGGATAACGCTCGAAACGCGCGGATTCTACCTGATGTAAGAGATGAGTCTCCGCTTTGTTTTGGTAGTTTTGGCGTCGACATCATCCTAGCGCGCAATGTTCTGTGACTGTTAAAGAACAGTAAAAACGCTGAAAAACACTGGCAGCTAAGGGCTTTTCTGATTGGGAAATGGCTGGCAGTGAGTGAGTTAAATGTAGCTGCTATCAGAAACAAGCAGATTTCTTTTTCTTTCCTTTTTAAAGATTTAAAGGTTTTTCTGACTATAATCAGTCACTCTGAGTTTTCCCATGCAGGCTGAAGATGAAAATAGTCTCCTACACCTATCTCCTGCATTAGTTTCTGGTAGAAAACAGACGATGAAACTCTAGGATTTGAAAATCCTGACAGATCTACATCACACCGTCATTTAACATTCATGGACTCACCCATGTTGAATCACCACGGGGAAGGTTGTTGTCGGTTTAGCGTCCAGGAAACGGCAGAGAACATCTCGACTAGTAGAAGCTAACCATTAGCATTAGCAACTCCGCCACACGGCAGAAGCTTCTCCAGGCTTGTGTTATTTGTGGAGATAAGGCATCAGAGTTGCAAGTCAGTGGTAAAGCTGTGTTGCGGTTATCCAATCCAGGGCAAGATGTCAGAAAATACGACTCCAAAACCTGCTGACTGAAGCTCAGCTGTGATGTGACCAAGTTTTAGGTCTGAGAAATGGTGCAACAGTATATCTATTACCCCAAGAACGGCTTACAAGGCATTCGTACTAGAGACCACTGCTAACGTAACAAGTTAACCACCTTTAAAACATTAAAGCTCTCACAACTTTGTGTGTTGTGAGATTTATTTCATCTATTATAGTCTAACAGTGTGGAGCGGTTATGATACAAGAGTAATGTTATATGTTAGTTCCATTTTGAAGGGCAGTTCAGCGGGTAGAAAAGGTTGTTTCTGGTTCCGGTCAGCAGCTGTCGCGTTATCCTAAGGAGAGCCGCTCTGACACAAACTGTTCTGTGTATGAATGGAGAAGTTGTAAGTGGATGGTTACCGCCAGAATAAAGACCCCTAACCGAGTAACCTGAGAGAGTCAGGGTTGTTATTGATTATCGTAGCGGCTCCGAGTGGTCACCGCGGAGAAAAGATGCTCCTCTGAGGTTAGTTGCTCAGCTGAACGGGTGACTAAACCATTAAATCAGGTGTGCTGGAGCAGCAAAACAACTAAAACATGCTGGATAGTCACTCTGAAGGACCAGATTCAGACACTCCTACATTTCCATGGGATTCAACTCGGTTCCCCATAATCTGACCTTCAACTGGTTTAACAAAATAAAATGTCTCACTTTATATTTGTAGACTTGGAAAAGCAGAAGAGTGACTAGAGACCTATCTGTGGTGTGAGTGATAGTCAGCAGCAGGAGGACTCGTATGAGTCTAGAAATCCTCCTGTGGAGTCGTTTCCTGACAGCATAAGCGGACTCTACCGTTTGGACAGTCAGCAGCACCCGCAGCACCTCCTCATCAGTGCAGCAGTTTTGTTAATCGACTGCTGTTTTAGAAAGTCAACCTAACGGCTCTTGGTCACTGAGTTAAGAGTACGTACTGTTGAAGAGCGCCTGCTCTGCTGACATCCTTTTTAATCACACAGAGCATTAACTCAACAGGGCTTGTGTCTTCTACACTCTGCTATTGACCAACCACTTATTTAATCTTGTGTTGTATCAAGTGTTTTTAGATGCAAAATCACAGTCCAGCAATTGGTTTCCTCTGACTGGAGGAACCTTTAAGGAGCAGCTGGACCTCCTGTCAGCTCTGTTTGCACTAGCAGCACAAGTCTGAACTTGGTGCAGGTTGGAGTCCACCACAGCCGACCCTCATCTCCAACCGTGTTTCGAGTTGTTCACGGACAGAGTATGAAGCTGTTGCCATGGAGAGGAAGGTATCATCTCTGATTTTAGCAGATGTGGTGGGTGTAACGGGGTGTTCCACTACTCCGGCCTGAGGTCTGCAATACTGGTTCTCAACTGGAAAGCGGGGGAAATTCTCTCTCCACAGTGGAAACCTCTGCCTTAAATGGAGGATTTCGTCTTGGTGATTTTCAAGTTTTTCCAAAATGATTGACAGGATGGAGTGGAAGATGAAACAGCTGATTGGGGCTTCAAAGTGAGGACGTAGCAGACCAGGCTGAGTCAGAGGACACAGCTTTGGGCTCACTGGTTTATTCTCACCTTTGGTCCCAGATAGAAGCAGCAGAGACGAGCTCCATCAGCAGCTGCTGCTCCTCCACATCCACATTAGCCAGCTGAGGTGGCTCAGTCACACTTCGGTCTAGAATTTTCTCAGGCAAGTCCCACTGGAAGGAGACCTAGAACCTGGAGGGAGCATGTATCCTCTGGATTGGAAAGGTCCTGGGTTCTCCCACAGGAGGTCAAAAGTGTCACCGTTTTCCCTTCTGGATCTGTCACCTTAGCAACCAGACGTGGGATAAGGTTATTTCTCCCCTCTTTATTATTAAAAGCATACTTAAACTTGAGCATAAAAAGGGATAAAAAGCGATGAGCATATAAAGGTATGATAGTTACGAGATACTGGAGTTTTAGGTGAGGAACATAGGAAAAGCGGTCTCTCAGCGCTGCAGCAAACGGTTTCTGATGTCAGAAAACACAATAAAGCAAATGAAGACCGTGTGTTTGGGACGATGATGCTGTCAGAGCCGTGGTCTGAATGCTGACTTTGCTCTGACAACAACAGCCTGTCTGACTCTAAGCTAAATATAGTCACTATTATGTATGCAGATAACAGATTTCCTTTCATCTGAGGAGGGAAAACGAGCAAAGAGGAAAAATAGAAGCTACATATCTACACGGCAGAAAAAATGCAACCAGAAATCATCAAGCGTTGACATTTAAAGGTGTAAAGCTGCAGAGCTCTTCACACAAACGACAAAAGCAAAGTAGCGAATGGGCACGCCTAGTTGGGTCCACAACGGATCGCTGCTCAAACCCCGACAACTACAGAGACTAAACCCACACACACCACAGATGCAACTCTGCTGGACGGACTCGGTCCTGAAACTGGAATCACTGCTCTAGGAGAAGCCCGTATGATTCCTTTTAAAACGCTGGATGTCCGAACTGATTTGAAATGTTTCTCTCTGCCCTAAAGCAACAAAGTCAGGCTCCTACAATGTCACAGCCATCAGCGCATAATGCACAATCTGCAGCAGAGGCCATGGGAAGCTGCCAATCATCTCTGTTCTTGCTGCAAATGTTAAGAGCACTTACTCTAATGTCTCAGATTGAAGGCAGTAATGTGCTAGCGATGTGGGTCTCGTACTTTAAATGAGCTCAGGTGTTTCCATGAGGCTTTAAAAAGGAGAGAAGAATGGATCTGTTGGTGGATGCTGCACAGAGCTGGGCCCTGTGCTCGGGGGAGGGAGGGATGCCACCATGGACATTAAGAATGTATGTTTGTGTCTGGAAAACCAAGAGAGGACTATTTCATAAGCTGATCAGAACGTTCCTTTTATTTGATATCAAATCCATGCTTGCTACGCTAAAGCAGGAAGAGCAGAGGAAAAGCAGGGCTAGCATCCTATTAGCAAGTGTAGTTTTGACATTTTCTTTTTTTAGAGCTGAGGGAAAAATCAGAGGATAATAACAGGGGGAGAGAGAGCTGACCATGAACAAACGGTAATTAGAAAATGTGGCACAGGAAGTGAGACAGGTTCTTATCGGGATCAGGAGAAGTCTTTGATTCTGATCCTATCAGTGGGATAATATGAGATGAGTCATGAAAGAGACATTTAATCACACGGTGAGACTAAATAAAAGAACTTCACCAAACGATTAGAGTCCCGAGCAGAAATGACGCCAGACACGAGGCTTAGATGATAAAAATCACAAGTTTTTTTTTTTACAATTATTTTTTTTTCTTGATGCCAATTCTCAACCGATTTTAACAGTTTTTAATGGTTTAAGTACAAAAGCAGTGAAAACAGATTTTTCCAGCAGTAAGACTGACCTCATGCTTCTGTTTCTGAGTCAATTCTAAGACAAAATAAAAGTGCTTTATTTTGTAAAAAATTAAATTTAATTAAATTAAATAAAAACAAATCGATTTTCCAATTCATTTGAAAGTCTACAGAAAAAGTAAACTGTTGAAATCCCTCTGATGAAATGTAGGGTGAGACTCCAGTTTAAGCTTATAGGTTGAATATGGAACTATTTAATAGAAAGCTATATTTCTTTTTAAATAATTCCACACGGGGCGTTTAGAGGAATTCAGAATGAAGAATTCCTTTAACCCTCCCACTGTCTTTACGGGTGACCCCGCAAGGAAAGTTGATCATTGAGCAGGATTGATGGTTTATCCCTTGAGGTCCACGTGGCAGGGGTGAGGTGGCTAAAGACCAAAGGTGACAGATCATTTGCTGCTGTGGCCCCCAGACTCTGTAGCTCTCTCCCCCTGAGCCTGAGATCAGTGGACTCAGTGGTCTCCTTTAAAAAGCAGCTGAAAACTCACCTGTTCAGGCTTTGGTGTGACCTTCATCACCTTCTCCTTATTCTGCTCTACTCCGCATTTTCCACCGATTTCCCTATTTCCTATTCATTTTCTTTCCCTTTCCTTACATTTTTAATTAACATTTTTTTTTCTCATTTTCATGATATTTTTATTTTATCTTTCTTTTTCACGTTCATCGCCTCCAGTTTCACATACACCAAAATGGGGCGGGGCTAAATGAAGGTGCAGGAAGTGATGTCATGTTTCTTGTCAGAGTGTTAATTCTCCAAAGGTATGTTGTTCAAACCTCATGACCTGGATCCACATCAGGTAAGAAATTATTGTTTTCCCTTTAAAAAGCGCCGTTATCAGAGAAGATGACCTTTCCTGTCTGCTCCATCGACACCTGCAGTCCACACAAGACTGTGGCATCTCTCCAGTAAAACACCTAAAATGCTGGTCTTCCTCCTCATGGTCCTTATCCATTATGGATGAGCAGAATGACACAGACCACTGGCTCCACATGAGCCTCAGGGTCAGCAGAGACGACCTGACTGGAGAGACGTGTGTGGTGATGCATTTACGACTGACGGGACGCCCGTTTCATCAACAGAGTAAAATCACTGAATCCTGGATTCTGATGAAAGAGGAACAAGAGTCGGTGGAAGTTTTGTCATTTGTTTCCTAGCCCCCAACTAGTATCATTAGTCAGCGCCTGGAGCAAATCAATGATCTGGTCTGCAGATCTGCTCGCTCGCTGAACGAGTTTGGGCCACGGCAGCGAGGAGCGAGATGTCTTTCCAAACTATTTAACTGCTTACATCTCATTTCCTTGTAGGCCATTACTGTAAATCCACATTACGGGGTGCTGTCAGTGTTTGTCTGCCCTTCCTCACATCATTACAGCCTGGCAGACGTCACGCTCAATGACACTCATGCACACACTGCCATCTACAGGTAAAACATATAGGCTGGTATCTCTGCAGGACTAACGGAAGCTTCATTCTCAATTTAGATGTTTACCTCCTTACATCACCCGAATTACAGCTCAAAACACTGGTTTTCAGGGTGTGAATATGTACAGATACACAACAAAATAAGAGTTCATTACTGAACCATCACAGATCAGATATCAGAAACCTGAGACTTTCATTTTCATTTGTGATTCTTCTCTTTTGGCTGTTCTGTGGTGGAGGGGTCGCATCAGCTGCAGCATAAAAACAACAACAGGACTTCCGGTTATGGCTGCCATGTGAGAGGACGGGCGCACCACGGCTCCGCCACCAATTCTTCTTTAAAGCACTGACAGCTCCACTCAGACAAGAATAACAGAGGTTGAAGTTCTTTATGATGCCAACAACACGTAAGACAGACCCAGCGGTTAAGTCAGCAACCAAACAGCCTAAACTGACGGACCTCCGGATCAGCAGCGACACACCGAAAGTTAAGGAAATGGCTACGAGTGACGCAGCAACGGTGGTAATGAACGAAGAGAAAGCAAATGAGATTCTAGCAGCGATTAACTCATTAAAATCTGAATTCTCAGCGAGACTGGATAATGTCATGGAGGCAATTGAAAAGGTACGGAAAGAAACAAATGACTGTGTTGAACGAGTGACCCGGGCCGAGCAGCGTATATCAGGAGTAGAGGACGAGCTGCAAAGCCTGCAGGCCGACGTTAAGGATCTAAAAGAACACAAAGCAGCACTGGAAGATAAAATCCTCGACCTGGAAACTAGGACCAGGCTGAATAATCTCAGACTGATTAACCTTCCGGAGGGGGCAGAGGGACCGGACCCTTGTGTTTTCCTGGAAAAGTGGATCCCGGAGGTGCTGGGTTTGGAAACACAGAGCTGCAGCGTAGCACTGGAGAGGGCGCACCGCATCGGTCCAAAGGGGGACGCGGAGACACGGCCCAGAACTCTCATCATGAGGTTCCTTAGCTACAAAAGTAAAGTGGCAGTCATCACGGCAGCACGGAACAAGAAAGAAATCCGGTACAAAAACCAGCAGGTGTGGTTCTATCAAGATCTGGCGACAGGAGTCCATCAGAAGAGGAAACAATTCGACCCAATACGCCAGGAGCTGCGCAGGCTGGGAGTCAGACATGGAATAGTTTACCCCGCAAAGATGTTGGTTACTTACAAGGGCCAGGTCCATGCCTTCAAGAGCCCCGCTGAAGCGAAGCAACTACTAAAAATAATCCAGGAGGAATCACCCAGAGCTAAGTGATAGTTAAAAAGGGGAAAAAAAAAAAAAAAAAAAAGAGGAAGAAGCTAATTGACTGGGAGGGATATAAAGAGTGAACTAAACCTGCTTAAATAATAGAATCAAATGGAGCGCTAATAATGTGGTGGATAGTGGTGAGGCTGATTTTTTTTTTTGTTTCCTTTTACTTAGGTTCTGTATTTGGAAAGTGGTTGGACTTTTCCTCACTGAGGACAGATCCCAGCGTAGCGGGAGACAGAGATGGGTACAGTTGCTCCTAAGCGAGCGAGGGAGAAAAAGAGTGTTATGAAAGTTCTGATTGTTCAAATGTTCCAGTTGGTTGTGCTTTTCAGGCAAAAGAACGGCAATCCAAAACAACAAACAAATATTACATAAAATGAACATAGATATAATGTCCTGGAATTGCAGAGGCTTACAACAACCTATAAAGATAAAACAGGTAATGAATAAGATTAAAGATAAAAACTCAAAAGTTGTTTTTTTACAGGAAACACATCTTCCAGATGAAGACATTTTGAAAATCAAAAGGAGGTGGCGGGGCATGGTTTGGTCGGCCTCAATTTCATCTCGGACCAGTGGGGTAATGATACTAATTCATAATGCAATTCCTATTCAGGCTAAAAAGATTATCAGAGATAAAAGGGGAAGGTATCTAATTATTCAAGGTAGACTGCTAGAAGAGGAGTTGGTGTTAGTAAACTTATATGGACCCAATGCAGATGATCCCAAATTTTTCGAGGAAGTATTTATGAATCTTTCCACATTGACAGGGCAATTCATAATTGCAGGAGATTTTAACTGCACTTTAAATCCTAGTCAGGACAGATCCACGGGAATAGATCAATCTCATATTAAAACAAGGAGTATCTTACAATATTATATGAAAGAGCTAAATCTAATTGATATATGGAGAGAAAGAAATCCACAGACTAAAACATATTCCTGCTACTCTTCAGTCTTCAAAACATACTCCCGAATTGACTATATTTTAATATCATCTACCCTGCAACACAAGATTCAAAGCTGTGAATATGATGTAATAGCCATATCAGATCATGCGCCATGTTGCATGATATACAAAGAGGATAGACTCTCAAAAGACCCAACAAGATGGCATTTCCAGAATAAGTGGCTACTAGAGGAGGATTTTATAAAATATTTAGGGACCCAGATCGATATATTTTTTGAAATTAACACAACACAAACATCAGCCGGTATTAGATGGGAAGCATTTAAAGCTTATATAAGGGGGCATATTATAAGTTATACTAGCACGAACCAAAAGAAAAAGAGGGAGACACAATTAAATATGGAAAATAGACTAAAGAATCTGCAAAAAAAAGTAAATGAAAGATACAATCCAACAAGCGAAAAAGAATTGCTGATTTTAAAGGCGGAATATGAGAAATTGTCAACATTAAGAGCAGCAGCGAGCCTACAGAGATTACGACAGAGCTTTTACGAACAAGGAGAAAAACCTGGAAAGCTTCTAGCATGGCAAATAAAAAGATTAGAAACAAAAATACCAATTACAAATCTGCGTTCGCAAGGTAACAATATAATAGAACCATCTGAAATAAATAATATAATTAGAGATTATTATGAGAAGTTGTATAGCCCTAAAACAGTTAAGATGCAGGATATTACAGAGTTTCTAGATAAATTACAAATACCAAAAATACAGAGAGAAGAAAGAGAGGAATTAGAAATGGAGATCAGTATTACGGAACTAGAATCTGCCATGGATAGTATAAAATCTGGGAAAAGAGCGGGACCCGATGGCATCACAATTGAGATATATAAAAAATTTAAATCTAAGTTAAGTAAACCACTTCTGGAAATGTTTAAAGAGGCCTTTCAGGAAAATAACTTACCACCACTCATGAATAGAACTCTAATAACATTGCTTCCCAAACCTGGAAAATCGTTTGACGAATGCGGTAATATGAGACCTATAAGCCTATTAAATGTAGATCTAAAGATTATGTGCAAACTGCTTGCAAAACGACTGCAAACAATTCTACCCAATATCATTAATAGGGACCAAAATGGTTTTATTTTAGGAAGACAAGGGCTACATAATGTAAGGAGGGTGTTAAATATTATTCATTATAATACAGAAAAACCAGACACGGCGATATTGTCCTTGGATGCAGAAAAGGCATTTGACCAAGTAGAATGGCCTTTTCTTTTCAAAGTCTTGGAAAAGTTTGGTTGTGGTGAAAATTTCATAAAATGGGTCAAACTACTATATAAAAATGCGGAGGCTGAGGTTTTGTCAAACAGGAATGTCTCAAAGCCAATATCAATAGGAAGAGGGTGTAGACAGGGTTGTCCCCTGTCGCCGCTGCTTTTTATTATGGCAATTGAGCCTCTGGCCATAGCGATCAGGTCAAATCCCCAAATCAAAGGAATTACAGTTGCGAATAGTGAACACAAAATAGCACTATATGCAGATGACACACTGCTATTTCTCACTAATCTTAAAAAATCGATCCCAGTATTATTAGAAGTAATTAAAAAAATAGGTGACATATCGGGATATAAAATTAATAAAAATAAATCCTCAATCCTGATGCTTAATGATGATGAGAGAAGAAATCCCCTGTTAGAAATAACTCAATTTAAATTAACTGACAAAATAGAATACTTAGGAATACAAATCATGCCTCGGCTAGAACGGATAGCAGAAGCAAACTATGCACCGGTGCTAAAAGAAATTAGTGAACAAATGGAGAGATGGGCCCATCTACCACTATCATTGATTGGAAGAATAAATATTTTAAAAATGAATGTACTCCCAAAACTGCTCTACCTGTTCCAGAACATCCCCCTGCCACCCCCCACGGAACTATTCCCCAGGCTGGAGAAAGAATTCATTAGATTTATCTGGAAGAACAAGCGGGCAAGACTTAGACTCTCCTTATTGTATCTACCCTATGAGAGAGGGGGGCTGAAGTGCCCCAACTTAAAATGGTATTACTGGGCCGCACAGTTAAGGACTATTACATACTGCTTTTCAGCCACAAACCCCACACACTGGGCGGAATTAGAATCACAAGATCTAAAGTTGCCATTCTTCTTGTAGGTGTACTCTGACTCACAAAAGAAATTATTAAAACCTATAAAGAATCCGATAGTTAAAAATATGATAAAAGTTTGGTTCTCAGTGAAAAAGCATCTTACAGAAGAACAAGAATTGTCTTGTTTCAGTCCCATATGGGGTAACCAGCAATTTACACCAGGAAGAGCTGATGCCGTGTTTAAAAGCTGGTATTTACAGGGAATTAAATCAGTTAAGGACTTATATTTGCAAAATTCTGATCATTTGATGTCCTTTGAGCAGTTAAGGGCTAAATATGGAATAGAAAGGAAATATTTTTTTAAATACCTCCAGCTCAGAAGTTTTCTAAAGTCTAAGCAAAAAAATGGGGACTCCAAACCCTCCATCACCATGTTGGAAGAAATGATGACAAAGGACTTCACACGAAGAGGAATAGTCTCGGACTGTTATCGGATAATCGTGGAACATCATTCAGATGGAGCGAACGATAGAAGAGCAGCATGGCAAGACGACCTCAGACAAGAACTGAGTAAAGAGGACTGGGAGAAGGCCTGTGGAGGAGCTCATACCAAGTTCATTAATGCCAGGTTAAGATTAATTCAGCATAAATATTTAATGCGGACATATGTCACCCCAGAGAGACTGAAGAAATACAATAGCAATATACCAGATACATGTGTTAAATGTGCTGTTCATAAAGGGACGTTGTATCATTGTGTTTGGGAGTGTACAGAAATCAAAAAGTTCTGGGAGGATGTAAGAATTTCTACTGAAAAAATTATCAAAAAGGAGGTACCATTGGATGCTAAATTGTTTCTAATAGGACTTTGCCCTAATGAGTATGCTTATAGCAAGTGTCAGCGTGTCTTTTTGGATCTTAGTTTAATGGTAGCAAAAAAGTGTATAGCTATGGCATGGAAATCGCTCCATAGACCCACTGTGAAGGATTGGATGAAACAGATGTTACAGGTGATGCCGCTGGAACGGATTACCTATATCTTAAAGGCCAAGCAACACTTATTTGACGAAATATGGACACCTTTTCTAACATATATTAAGAGGATGGACATAAAAAGCTAAGGACTTATAAAGTGGGAGAGTAGGAAAATAATCGGTCTTCTGACCAGCATTTAGATTGTAATGGGAGAAGCAAAAGTAAGGTGTAATTCGGGGACTTCTTACTCAAAGTTTTATTAAACATGTCTATGTGAATATTGCCTTCAATACTATAAATGCACTAACGTTGGAAAGGATCGCCAGAAGCACAACCAAAATTGTTAAAATGTTCTGTTGTTCTGTTGTTCCATTAAGATTTTATACAGAATGTACTTTCAGTATACAACATAATAATGTGTGAAAGGTGTACAGTAAACTGAAAATGCAATAAAATATACTTTTTGAAAAAAAAAAAAAACAACAACATGTGCTGTGGCACCACGTTGTTGAATTCTGAACATGTGACCCAATTACAGCTAAAGGCACGTTAGATTTCAGCTACTGGTCAGGGATACTACAATGAGGTTGTTGATGCTGCCGAGCTTTCAGGATTACAGCAAATGCAGCAACGCTGCTTTGTCTACAACTAGCCAAGCCCAGGGCAAGGCAATATCGCATTTCCACGCTGGATGTGAAACCACAAGGTGATGTTGGAACACGCTTGATCCTTCATAAGGTTTAAACTACTCATGACCTGCAAGTTTTCTCTCCCAAATTTTACTTGCAGCCAACCAACAGCTACTATTTTGATGAAATGACTCTTTAGTTATTTAGCTACAAGTCAAAATGAGCCCACCACGCGAGTTCAACAACTTCCTGCATACGTTATTTAATCAATATTAGAGGTAATTACACCGGAGATGAGAGCGTTATTACACACTCAAGTTCAGATGTGGCTAATCACTGGAGATGAAAGCAAGTTTCAATCAGCACCACCTGCTCCTCACCTACACAGGAAAACAACAACTCCACGGCGCACTTTGTTTTTGTAAACTCTTCAAAATCACCGCGTGTGTGTGTGTGTGTGTGTGTGTGTGTGTGTGTGTGTGTGTGTGTGTGTGTGTGTGTGTGTGTGTGTGTGTGTGTGTGTGTGTGTGTGTGTGTGTGTGTGTGTGTTCGTTCATAACCACAAACAGGCTCAGTGTGCTGTAACTGATGAGTCTTGACACCAAAACTCGTCAAAGTTTATTAAGTGCTCTTTAATTGCCTGAACTTCTCCGCACTGATGTGCGATTCCTCGCTGTCAGCAGACTCTTTGGGCTGCTCAGACGGTGAAATAACCCCTGCTGCCGCGGCAACGTCACACATCTGTATTAAACTCAACCCGTCGGCAACACAAAAGCGCATCAGATCACCCGTCTTGTTTCAGGCATAAGACAAACGCAGACACATGAATCGTTAAACCGGTGAACGTCCAGGGTAAACTGCACCCTCCAAATATCCTGACATTTCATTCCACATTCATTTTACATGACAATGGCAGCACTTCAGAAGCTTTTCACACGTAGATGCGATGAAAGGAACCTAGAGTTCAGCAAAAACACTCCAAAGAGAATTTTTGTGTTTCTTTGTTTCCACCCTGTGAGCTACCTCCATTATTTCCTTTAATATGACGGATCCGTCATGCCAGGAGTGCCGCAGTAAGGGCCCTGACAGCAGCTTCCAAAGTGTGGTCGCAGGTTTTCAGGTGATCAAATATGCATACAGTCTGTAGATTATTAAAGAATAGATGGAGGACGGTGAATGTGGAAATCCACATTAATACAGAACATAAAGGGAGGGGGGGGTAGAACGAATTTCATGAGACTTTCATGATTTACTATAATAATGCTTTTGATCCAAAATCCAACCATTTCATCTTCACTCAGGATGAAAAACAGCTTCTGTATGAAAACTGACCGTTAAAGCAAAAGTTAGGCACAATCTGCTCCAAACAGAAGAAGAAGTGGGTCGAGCCAGACTTCAAAACAAATAGAAGCAGCAGCAAAGTGTTTAGTAACATGTTAAGTTTCAGGTGTTCTTTTATATAATTGAATGAAATCTGTGCTCCCATGATTGAAAGAGGTCCTTTATTGATATTTTAATACATTTGCAGTGATCTATAATAGTAATGAATGCTTTTTAAGTACTGAACCCAGTGTGCCTGTTTCAGGACGGAGAAGAAAGTCGTTTCAGACGGCAGGATTTGGAGTCTTAACTCCTGATATTTGGACATCTCACCTCTGATTGGCTAACAGCAACACAGTTCTACCACTGACTTTGTTTGCTCTGCAATGTTGATGTTTCACCTCCACAAATAGCACAAGCCTGGAGGAGTTTTGCTGTGTGGTGGTGTTGCTAATGCTAATTGTTAGCTTCGCCTAGTCAAGAGATTCGCTTCTGTTTCCTGGATGCTAAACCAACAACAGCCATCCTCGTTGTGAGTCAAGATGGGCGAGTCCATGAATGATAAGTGACAGTGTGACGTAGATCTGTCAGGATGCTCTAATCCTAGAGTTTCGCCGTCAATTTTCTATCAGAAGCTAATGCAGGAGATAGGTGTAGGAGACTATTTTCATCTTCAGCCTGCATAAAAAACTCAGAGTGACCGATCATTTTCAAAATAAGAATTAAAAATGGTTTCTCAGTGAAGGACCTCTTCACGCTCCCTGCAACCACAGCTCTGATGTCAGGTCATCTACAATCCTTCATGCAGGTCAAAACCGGTTCTAGTCATATAAAGTCAAGCAAAGTTCAATCAAGACAAAGTCAGGTCTAGTCAAGTCAAGTCATTCAATCCAAGTCAAGTTGGTTTGAAGTCACGCCACTCAACGCAAATCCTTTGTTTATCCTGCAATGGACATTTATTATACGCCCCATTTTATGTGTAAGCCAAATTGTTGAGTCCATTTCCTGTTACCGTGACAACATGACCTAATAAAATTGTAGAATTTAGGGCAAATTTGAAAACCACCTTTATGCTACACTCCAAGTCCTCATTAAGAAAGCTTCCCCAAGTCCGCAAGACACAACTGCTGCTCCTTCATCAAGCTGCATAAGCCAGCAGCAAATCCCGACCTGAGGTCCCACCCTGATGCCGGCCGTTCTTCAAGCTATGATCAAAAACACCACACCTTACAAGTGTAGTGTCCAGAAATGGTCGTTTTTCATCTACAGCTGACCTCTTCAGTATCTGGTCAGCTGCAGAGATGAGGCTACATCTGTTGCCTTTAATCTGCTGGATTCTGCGGTTCTATCAGCTGAGGTCCAGGCCTCTGCAGCTTTGCACACAGTGTAATGTGTGTAACGCTACACAAGTATAATGCTGATGGGAAGATGGTGCGATGGCGTCCTAGCCTAGGCCTGAGGCTACAGAGGAAAGCATTTCTCAATGACCAAGCCAGCATGTAGGCTCAGAGCAGCCACCATGCTCCACCCTGAACCAAATATGCTGCTACACTGATAAAACAAAAAAAAAATCACACTAGACAAGTCTTGCAAATGCTAAAACTATCACCAGCCAACCACTATCAGGAGCATGAAGTCATTAAAAACAGCTTTAATCATTCAGCAGAACGCTTGAGGGTCAGAGTTCATATTTGAGGTTTCTCTCGATTTACCGGTCGATCTACGTCCCAATCCTCACCTATGGTCATGAGCTTTGGGTAAAGATCGAAAAAATGAGATCGCGGATACAAGCGGCCGAAATGAGTTTCCTCCGTAGGGTGGCCGGGCTCAGCCTTAGAGATAGGGTGAGGAGCTCGGACATTCGGGAGGGACTCGGAGTAGAACCGCTGCTCCTCCGGATCGAAAGGAGTCAGTTGAGGTGGTTTGGGCATCTGGTCAGGATGCCTCCTGGACGCCTCCCCGGGGAGGTGTTTCGGGCATGTCCTGCCGGCAGGAGGCCCCCGGGTCGACCCAGGACACGTTGGAGAGTTTACATCTCCAATCTGGTCCGGGAACACCTTGGGGTCCTGCCGGAGGAGCTGGTGGAGAAGGCCGGGGAGAGGACAGTCTGGAGCTCCTTAGTCGGGATGCTGCCCCCGCGACCCGGATAAGCGGAGGAAGACGACGACGGTTTCTCAACCTTCTGCCTAAAGAAGAATTATGAACAGTTTATGCGATAGATGTGCAGGGACCATGGTTCTGGCTGCTGATGGTCGTGGTTTTAGCAGACTGTTAGGACACTCTCCACCACACACAGATAAAAGCAGGTCTGTAAACTGGAACGAGGATTGTTTGGAGTTTGTGATGTTCCAGAGGAACATAGACACGTTGAAAAAGGAAAATTTCTGACTTCTACAATATATGACAGATGACTCACTCGCATTTCTCTGGTGTATTTTTGAGGATGAAAGTATGTTAATGATATTATGAGGGTGGGAAAATATATATAAATATATAAAACGACGCTGATCACAGAAATGTGAGAAACTCTACATAAAAATACGTTCATACATAATCCCGTCTAATCAAAACAAACTGGATTAAATTAAACTGTAAAGCCTTCATTTCCACAGATGCTGATCTAAACTAAAATCCCAGACACGAGCTAAAACAAAAAATAGAATGATCTCCTTCGTATCCATGTGCAGAATCAGATGTACGGACTGATCACAGCGGCTCAGAAGTGACAGCGCTGATCCAAATGTGGTCTTTTTGATATAAGGAGACAAAGATGACCTGATTTTAATATAAACTGAAAGTGTGTGTGCACCTGAATCTATACACACACATTAAATCTGATGCTGCACAGAACATAAAGCACTCCGACTTTTCATCAGTATTCTGAGGGAGAGCGTTCGCAGCTGGCTGAGCAGACACGTAAAGGCTTTGTCTCGTCTCAGAGGAGGCAAAACAAAGGAGGAAGAATCCCGACTAAGGCCTTTGGAGATCTCTCCTCATCCTCTGCAGCGGCGTTTGACCAATACAAACGAGCTTCACAGGGTGCAGGTGAAGAGGTTGTTAGGAGCGATAGAATAAGAAGCTCCACAGTTTAACTCACGAGCTTCGGTCTCGATTAACCCTTCCTCTGAGCTACACCCCCCACCGCCACCGCCACCCCCGTCTACCACCATCATCAAACTTGTCAGATCAACAGATCCATTTTAATATGAAATCCATGGTAGATTTTTATTTAAGCTTGTTTTAGAGGAGCTCACTGAGAAATTGAAACACCTTTACATTTATCAACCAGGTAAATCTTGCAAATGGAATATTGGGACACAATGTACAATGGTGCATAAAGACTATAAAGACAGGTTACTTTACTGTAATTAGAAAAATTGGTAACAGACACATGCAACAACAAAAGCTGGACGATGCATGACATCTAAAGGATTCTTACATGATGCAAAAACGACCACAGTGTGTGTGTATGTGTATGTGTATGTGTATGTGTGTGTGTGTGTGTGTGTGTGTGTGTGTGTGTGTGTGTGTGTGTGTGTGTGTGTGTGTGTGTGTGTGTGTGTGTGTGTGTGTGTGTGTGTGTGCTTGCCTCGCTGTGGGATGTGGCAAGGACAAAGGGTGACAAAAGCTCACTTCAAGAGATTTGGACTATCGTTTTAGATGCATTGTTATGCGAACAACCGTCATTACACGCGCACACACACACACACACACACACACACACACACACACACACACACACACACACACACGGTAACATACTGCTAATACTCCCACCTGCACCTTATACCTCAAGGTCTCTGAAAGCAGAAGGTGGTGCTCTTCAGCATACAAAATACAATATTAAGGTGTTTATAAAATCGAGCTGTTACCAAGTTAACAAGCTCAACTTTCAGCAAAAACCAATACACACACACACACACACACACACACAATTCAAAGGGAGGAGTGTTATGAAACAGTGAGACTCACTGGTGGCTCTTCAGCAAAGAGATTCTGCAGCTTCTCAAAGGCTCCTTGGGGTTTTGAATGAAAAGGCTCCAAACGAGCATGCATGGACAGTTATCTGTGTGAGCTTCCAAATATTCATATGCCAATCCCCCGGTGCTTCCACAAAATAAAAAAATAAGAGAACTCTTAATCAAGTGGAGACACATCATTCAAAACATATAACTCCCACGTTTGGAAAGCTATTTAGAAATTAGACAAGAAAAGTATCTCCTTTGTGTTCTGAAAAGTCCTTCAAAAGCACTTCAGATAACAATATTATAGCTAATGTCCTCCGAGTGATTTAAAAGAAGCTGGTAGTTAGCACCACTTTAGTAATAATCCTAGAAAACAGCCCCTCCACGAGCATGAAGTGGTAATGTCATTTATTACAGTATGGGACTATCTGGGTTTATATTCCTCGTTACCACTACTTCACACTGCACGCGTGAGCGGTGCAGAACGGCAGAGGAACGTCACTGCTTCAAATAGAATCCATAGAGTCTATGGGGGTGATTCAAACAGCCGCGACGCGGACATTTTCAGGCACGTCCCAGAAGTGGCTAGCAGCACCGCTAAAGAAGGGATTGGGTTCTGTTTTTGCTGAGAGCTGCTTCTGGAAAACGACAATTTCTGCAGTTAATGTAAGGCTAGACAAGAAATCACACACGGCGTCAGTTTAAAACCCCTAGTAACTTTCTAAATCTAATCTATGTAGATTACGTGACGTCTATACGTGTGACCTAACAGCCTCGTTCCAGAAGTGCAGCAATGTGTTTTTATGGCTTTAATCCTGGCAGGGGAGAGGAACAACATGATAAAGTTTAAATAAATAAATAAATAAAAACTTGCTTCCAAATAAAATTTGTTTTTTTATTCCTTTGTGGACGATTCAAGTCCGAAAATACCGTGACTTCAATGTAACGTTGCATTGTTCTATTTCCACATTAGAATTTTAGCCTGGTTCAAAAAATATTTATGCAAAAAAAAAGTCATGCTTCTTCAGCTCCTTATTTTAAAATTTAATACATCTTCAGAGATTACATTGTCTAGTTAAATAAACTGATGCGGGCTGAGCAGTGGTTAGAGCTGTTGCCTTGCAGCGAGAATGTCCTGGGTTCGCTTCCCGGCCTGGGATCTTTCTGCATGGAGTTTGCATGTTCTCCCTGTGCATGCATGGGTTCTCTCTGGGTACTCCGGCTTCCTCCCACAGTCCAAAAACATGACTGATTGATTTGTCTAAAATTGTCCTTAGGTGTGTGTGTGTGTGTGTGTGTGTGTGTGTGTGTGTGTGTCTCTGTGTTGCCCTGTGATGGACTGGCCCTCTGCCGAGGGTGTACCCCAACTGATTGCCCATTGACCGCTGGAGATAGGCACCAGCCCCCCTGCGACCCTACGTGAACAAAGCGGGTTCAGACAATGGATGGATGTCTAAACAACTACTAATCAGGAGACTAAAAACAGCATCTCACCGGTGTCCACGCGTGCTAACACTTTGTGTTAAATGTGTTTGCTGGCCAACATTCTGTCATAACATGGTGGAGATTGTACTTGATAACAAACATCACTGTTCAAAGTTGTTACCACGGCAACAAGTCCAACATCACATGTGACTATGGGATACACATAGGACATGTGAAACGAGCCAAGCCCAATAAAAGTGTTGCTGCTGTTTAAGTGGCAGGTTTATATTGAAAATTAGGTGTAAATTTGGAAAGTTAAAAAGACATTCTGGCGTGAAACGATCAAAACAAAAGGAGAGACATCTCACATCCCACTGCAAGACCCATTCATAATAATAAAAGTGATGCAATTGTTTTGACAGTTGTTTTGATGGAGATAATTACACTGATCCAGCAATAAGATGAGACACAAGCTGTCAGAGTGACAGTGAACAATGGATGCGTACCGCGCGAATCCCGTCTGAGGTATTATTTAGAGCAAGACAAAAGGAGCCGAAGGAGGGCTGAGCTAGAAGGCACGTCCTCGAGCTGCTCAGGTGGTTCTGATTTTTTCCAGCCACCACTGAGAATTAGGAAAGCAAACGGAACCAATAGATGCACATAAATGAATTATTCTGGGGTCAGCTGTCTAAAGAATAAAGTCAAAAATACAAACGACGCATTCAGAGCTGACTAGAAACTGAGCAGCCGCTGTTTATTTATTGGATTTCACAGTGAAATGAGTTTAAATGAAAGTAATCTGACTTCATCGAGCCGTGTTCTCTGATACGTATGTGTGTAACATTGATGTATTGTCTCTCAGCCCAAAACTCTTGAAAAACATGATATGGGAAGAAGAAGAAAGGAGGGGACATCAGCAACAGATGCTCCCAACAGTTTCATTATCAGCTCTGTGTGTGGTCTCCCTCACAGGATTACTGACTGCTGCAGGACACTAATCAGCTCTGATTAAAAGCCCCACAATTCACCTTCTGTAGGTTCAGAGAGCGCTGCTTCGGACCTCCTAAGAAAAAGCAAGGACACCGGTATTACTGTGGAAGGTGTTCAGTCCAAATAGTCCACAGACATCAACCTTTTCTCTAACTTTCACCTCGTGTTCTTCCACTCACCCAGATCAGCATCTTAGGAGAGATGTTGGGGAGATCTCAGGATGTGGCCAGGTGACATATGACACCAACAGTGTGTCCTAGAGCAGCATCCCTACTCTGGATCCCAGATGTCTGAACTCAGCCCCTCTCCAAGGTTGAGTACAGCCACACAGAGGACCCACTCTTCAGCTACTTTAACCATAACTATAGGCCCATAAACTCGAAGAGGTGGGCAAAATGAGACAAGTTCAAAATGCTGCACCAGCTGAAGCAGAGAGAGAGAAGACTAAAATACATCAGGTTACAGTAAGCTAGTTGAATCGTAAAAAAAAGCCAGGATTACCGTTTTAAAATCTTCTGTTGGCAGGATGGTTTTTATCTTATTCTTCCAACTTCAAATCACTATCCACTTTAAAAAGGGATATATGACTTTTATTCTTAATTATAATAGTTCTTATAACTTACTCAGTGGCCTAATGGTACGAGTGTTTGCCCTGGGACTGGGAGACCAGTTTTCAAATACCAGATGGGTCATTCATGCTTGACACTCAGCTTTAAGGGTTGAATTGGGGGGTTAAACCACCAAATGGTTCCCGAGTGCAGCCGCCACTGCAGCTCACCGCTCACGGGGACGGATCAAATGCAGAGATGCTATTTCACCAGTGAGTGATGGTGACTAATGGGACTTTGGTTCCATGGATGATATCAAACATATTCCCTCTTTAATGCTTTGCACTAAATGCAGCTCACATGAAGCGATTTCAGCTGTTTTAATCTGGACAGTTTCAGTACCTTCCAGAATGAGTCGTTTCAGAGCTCTGTCACTTTATAACCACTTTCATAAGACACAATGTGCTGGCAAATCAGCGTAATACCACCGCCACAGTGTGTCTTATAAAAACGCAGTGGCAGCATGGCAATGCAGCAATTTTGCAGCATTCATGCCATCAAGCTTGTGTAGCATAAGAAAGCCACAAAATGGCGCTACCCAGCCATCTTCATCAGTGTGCTAAAGGTCAACAGTCTGCTTTCCAAACCAGAACACGTGTTCTGTTTATGACCCCGCCATCTGGGAAACCGTCATAACAAAGTTGCTCTTCTGCTCCCGTGTCTGTGCTGCAAGTCACAAGCCTCCTGGTGAAGACGGGACTTTTTAACCTAGTAAAACAATCATATTCTGTTTTATACAATGATTCTCTCACTTTACAGATTATTTAAAATCATAGAACAATGGATGTTTTACCTAAAGTGAATTTAATAAGACTAGATTGCTTGACAGTAAAACTGAATCGAAATAACTGTTTATTGTTGAAATGGGTCGTCTTGGATCTCAGTTACAACTAGGGATGTGTATTGGTGAAATTCTGGTAATCCACGATAGAGGGGAGAAGATAGGATATATTGCGATCCATTAGGCCAGACGATATTTGTAATTTAATAAACAGTTCAAACTGATGCATAACATGTTTAACATGAGGTATCTGTACCATAACAGAGGGATTTACATTACATTTCACGGTGAAAACAAAACCCATTGCACTCTGCTGCCAACTAGCGGTCGGCATTTGAATTGCACCAAAAGAAAAGAAATACACAAATGTTTCCATGTGTTCTTCCAAAAATTCGATATAGTATTGCAGGAGAAAATATTGCGATATATTGCCACATTGATATTTTCTTACATCCCTAGTTACAACAAATAAATCGATGATGATTGGTCCAACACAGACCGGTAAAAGATAGTGACACACCCTCTATTCTTGAGTTCCAGTCACAATGCTGAATGAACATCTCTTGTGAGCTCAAACCAGATCTCACAATAGAACACTTTTATCGGCATAGAACCACCCTTTTTCAGAACCAAACAACCATTATTTGTTTTAACCTGCAACAACTTCATCAGATGCAAAACAACCCTACAACTGCCAGCAGATGCCAGATGGTATCCCCTTGACCAGCTGAGCCGGGTCCGAAGGAAACTACGACCTTTGAATACCACAGAAGTCTAATCACTCATCAGCTTTGTGGAGACCACTTCGCTTTGCCGACCAGATCTCCAGGAACCCTCACCACGGGTATCGTAGACCTGCATACTGGCATTGGATGGGTAATGATTAATTTGATAATTAATCAAACATCACTAAATTCTGCCAGATTATTCTTATAATCCCAGACTTCACATCTTTTCACACCTACTTAGACTCTTAATAACATCCAACATCATGTTTCATTAGAGTTTGGTTATTGTCTCAGTTGATAATACCTTCAATGATCATTTACCTTCAGTTATTCTGTATAATCATTAGTCGTAGAAATATAGAAATAAATTGATTTTTATAAACTATATTTTGGCTTCTGTGTAAAATTATTGATGAGTGTTGGTTTCCTGGCTACCCAAATTACTGATTTCCAGAATCAATCAGATAATAAATGTTCAATAATATTAAAGCCTGGGGCATACCAGAGACAGAGGCGCCTGTGGCGCCAGGACAGCTGTGGCTACATTGTAGCTCATCCCCACCAGTGTGTGAATGTATGTGTGAATGGGTGAATGACTGATTGTGTTGTAAAGCGCCTTGGGGGCAGCGTGCTTTTGTCTATGCTGCTCTGACACTATGGAATGCACTTCCTCTTTCGGTGAGGCTGGCACCATCCCTCCTCCGGTTCAAATCGCTGCTGAAGGCTCACTTTTCCGACCAGGCCTTTTTAAATCCCTGACTTTTATTATTTTATTATGTGTCTTTTTATTGACTTTAATTATCTGCCTTGTTGTGCATTTTATTGTTGACCGTGTATTGTTTTATATTGTGTTTTTACTTTTTATTCCGTACAGCACTTTGGTCGGCTGCCATGCCGTTTTTAAATGTGCTCTATAAATAAAGATGGTATGGTATGTATGGTATGGTTCTAGGACTCTAGAAGGCACTATATCAAATACAGGCCCTTCTGAGAACTTCATTCACACATTCAAAACTCATCATTCTCAATTTTAGCTCCATCCAACAGAGGTTGCTTTTAAACAAGTAATATCAAAGCTGTTAAGGATTGTCATTAAAATTGCCATCTATGAATTGTCATTTTATGATTGTCGTTTCAAATCTTTCAGTTTAAAATTGTTAGTAAATAAATTTCTTCATTTTTAAACTTGCCTCATTATTGAAACGAAACACAGAAAAGGGTTGCATTTCCAGTTTATCGAATGAAAAGAATCTTACTGAATCTTCTGTTTAATACATAAACTTTGCTATTAATTTAAATCTTAAATTAATATTCACACCATTACAGGCTCAAGGGGATATCAGTACCAAAAACAATTATCTGTCCATTTTTCTTTCAAATTTAAAAAGCTAAAAGCCATCCTGGATTTTATTTCATGCTGGACAATAGCTAGAGAGTTTATGTTGTAGCCATTTTTCTATTTCATATATGTATGAGTATCATCTGCATAGCAATAGAAACCAATTTTGTGCCTTCTGACAATGGAGCCTAGAAGCAGCAGCTACAGACTAAAAAAGCACAGGGCCCAGTTAAGAGCCCTGTGGAACTACACATGACAGCAAAATAGAGGAAGAATGGAAACTTCTCTCTGTCAGGTATAATCCACTCGAGGGCAGAGCCGCAAATGCCAACACTGTGCTCTGAGATGATATTACCAAAACACACAAGCTTGTCGGTGGTTGATGGACAGTGAGATGCAGCTAGCGAGAGAGAACGAGAGAACAGGAGTACATTGATGGCCTGGAGGCATGTGCGCATGAATGTGTGTGAATTCAAAAACATCCCGAGGCAAAGAGGAAAGGTGAATCTAAGGACTCATCACCTGAATGCTTCCGATCGTTTTTTCCCCCGGTTTTCATCCTCACACTCAGAGCTTCTCTCTTTCTTTACTTAATCTAGTCTCAGAAACTGATACTTCTACTCCATTACACAGCTCCATGAGAACTGAGGCGGCACAAATATCAGAACTGTCGGGTCCAAATTGAGTTGCTCTCAAATTTCGCTCACAATGCTTCAGTAGCCTGAAAGCCTGAAAATCACTCAGTAAGCTGCAGACGGATGCTTTCTGAAGGCCATTTGATGGCTTAAATAAGCAAAGGATCTATATTTCTCACCTAAATGGACAAAAGGGGAGTTTTAACACATTAATAAAGATTTTATATTAGTCACTGAAGACTGAACATATTTACCTAAATGTTAAGGTAGCTATGAGTGGAGTCAAATAATTGTAAAATGTCCGGTTTTCTTATTGTGCTTTAGAGACCTAGAACCTCCCAAGGCACTTTACAACACAACAGCCATATATGCATACCAGAGTCCTGCAAAGGTCCCATTTCTCCAACCTGCACATAAGATGATTCTCAAACACAGCCCGGTGGTTATTTCCCAATCAAATCCAAACCTGACTTGGCCCATTGACTTAAAATCCACAACTCAAGGCCCAGACCAAATACACTGATTATGTTATTTTTGCAAATACTGACCATTCCAAAGTTCTACCAAATGTTCAACTTCACACATTAGGATTGTCCACAAAATGGTAATGGCATCTATCTAGTTTTGCTTTATTGTCAATATGTGTTGCTAGCCAACATCTCTTCTTTTTTTTCTTTTTTTTTTTTTGCTCATCCTCTTTGAAGGAGAGTATTTTTATTTAAAAATTCATAAAATTAATGAATGGTCGTCCGACTTCTTTATGTCAAGTAGCAGGAAAAATTACACTGAATATTATTGAGAATTGATTTATTTTAAATAGAAAAAACCCCGAAAGCATTGACTTGCATTCATTTTGTCATTCTTTTGGGGACCCATGATGCGGAAGGAGACTTAGGCTCCCTGTAGGGTTCAGGAGGGAAATCCAAAAATTCCAGAAATAGAAAAACTCTCCAGCACCCTATGGGGAATCCCAGCACTCCTTTCAATGCAGAAAAGAAGCTGCTTTACCCCAAGCTTCAGCCAGCTGATGGAGCTGCTAACTTTATCTTTAAGAGGAAGCTCATTCCAGCCGCTTGCATCTCGGCTCTTCTTCTTCTGGTCATGACCAAAGTGAAGGTAAGAACATGGATGGACCTTTTTTCAACACACCAGACCAGAAGAACGTCGCCATTAGTGAGGACAAAGCCCCATTGGCCAGTCCATCTCCTGCTTAATTCCATCATCACCACTTAGGGCAAAGACTCGTTACCAACTTGGATGGACCGTCCCACCTTTTTCTGGTCAAGATCCATGGTCTCACATTTACAAATAAAACGGATTCAGTCTTTTTTTATGTCAAGCCTTTATAAATGTTGATGGTTTAATTCAATTCTATTGAGGTTATTTAAATAGCACCAAATCACAACAAGTGTCGCCTCAAGGCACTTTCCTACTGAACCTACTTAGCAGTGCTAAATTCATTATTCTAGTTAGTTAAATGTTTCCAGCTTAAGGAAACCCAGGAGACTGAAACGAGTCACTGACTTCTGTCAATGACTTTACAACAACCCCTCATACTAACCAAGCATGTTGCAACAGCGGGGTGGGAAACTCCCCTTTAACAGGACATAACCTCCAGCAGAAACCGGTTAAGAGAGGAAATATAACAACTTCATAATCAAACAGAATCCAGAAGTTGAAGCTCAAAGAAAACAACATCCTCCTAGTGGCTGGTTCCAGTATAAGCTTGAGGTCCCACCCCTTTCACGTAAAAAAAAAATTTCTGAATGAAAACAGAACACACCAGATAATGTTTCTCCAGGGTTTGACTTCGGCTTTTTTGTGTACTTCAAATATGCTGTTTTCTAAGAGTTGATTAGCTATTTAATGCTTGGGGTGAAAAAACATTATTATGTGAGGAAGAGGGTAAAGGTTAGGTGGGACTTTAAATCCCAGATCCCGTGCGTTTTTATATAAGTTGATGGCTGTGTCTGCCTGGCCATTTTTAAAGAATTTCAAGCTTTTTGTTTTTGAGCCCATGCAGGGTATTGGTCCAACCTGTCTGTCTGGGGTACTCACTCAACACATCTCCTCGTGGGAACTTAGCTGGTCCCAGCAAGAGTTACTAGATGTTCCATGCGCAAAATCAAGATCACTTTTATTGTCGCTACACAGGTGTACAACGAAACTGACTTTGTGCTCATTAAAGACGGCTCACGTACGGAGGTGGTAAAATATAAGTAAAATAAAATAACAAGGCTAAAACAGTTGTCACACACACTCTCTCTCACACACATACACAAACACACACATACGCACACACACATCTTTCGCACACTCCAAAACTGTACGACCAGAAGAGTCAGGGCCTTCACAGATTTGACCCCTGAACTGTGGAATGACCTCCTGCTGGAGGTCAAACTGGCACCTTGTCTGCTGGTTTTTAAGAGTCAGACGAAGACTCACTTTTATTCTCTGGCGTTTCCTCGTCATATTTCTTAGCTTTGGTTTTAGATCATCTTGCTGTCTTTCATTCAGATTTATTTATATCTCTAGTTCTTATTTGTTTTCATCTACACCTCTGTAGGTCCTCTCAGGGTGCGTGGTTGTTTTGATGCTGTGTACAGCACTTTGATTTGATCTCTGGTTGGTGGAAAATGCTTTATAAATAAAGATGATGATTATGATGATGAGAGGTCAAACCAAAGTGTGGTACACTGCATAAAAATAAAAACAACAAAGGGCTAACAGAGATATACATAAAAAAAAGAAACAATATGTTATTGCCTATTAAGCTTTCATTATAGAATTTAAAAAAGGTTGCTTCTGTCCTTTTCAGACAATTCAAGATGAATTTAATATAAATCCAGATTTAATTGTGTTTGTTTTGGGTAAATATATTTTGTCTGATTTATTTTAAATGGTTTAAAAAAGTCAATAAGTTTAAAGACACTCCTTTGCATTCCTACCAACGTAATAATGATCTGAATATTATACTGAATATTAAACTTTGCTGCCAATAACAACCGAATGTTACCAACTCTTTTCTGGAAGTCGATGTTTTGGTTGATACATTTGCTGGCTGAAGCACCAGGAATGCTGAAAGATTTATTCACCATTTCATTTATTTATTGTCTGTTTTCCAACATAAATAATATGATTTTTAAATTTCATTTCAGCAACACTAAGCCTTATTAAACTTGCAGCTTTGCTTTGCAGCAGCTCAGAAGCTCACAGCTGAGGGCCTGGTGGCTCACTGATTACATGGGGGAAGGATCATCCTCTCTACACAAGCCCTTAGGACAAACAATGAGCCTAAATTTGCTTTTTTGTGTGTGTTCATGTGAACTTCTTGGTGTGCAAACAATCAGTCTACCTGTACAATGGTGGAAACTCTTTCTCTAATTAGGTCAAATTATCACAGGACAAATAAAAGCATTCATAATGTGTTTTCACTGACAAAACGTCTGCATTGTTTTGACAACTGTGCATACAACTTACTGGTATGTATGATATATAGGTATATGGGGAAATGTTTTAGGATAAAAAACAAAACATGACATTTTAGTTTTTACAATTCACTTTTTTTGCACAAGTACAATTTTCTAACATCATAACTCGAAACCGGTTCTTGTTGAGAACCGGTTCCGACCGTTTCAATTCCTAGGAATCGTTTGCTATTTTTGCAAATGATTCCCTTACACATTCCAGTCCACATGAATGGCATTGCCACGCACGTTGCATAGCTTATGCAAGCTACATTGGGTAGCTTACGCATTTACTCAGCAGGAAACATGGCGCCTATGTGGCACAAACTCTTTTGATTATACTTTACGAGAAAGGATGACAACGGGGCAACTTGCAAATACTTGCAAAGTAGATGTTTCATCAAAGGGAGGACACACTACAGATATGCTAAAGCATTTGCATACAAGATACGTAATAACTTAAAGTGGATGTCGCGTTTTCGACCTGCTCCAGACTAGCACATTTCAATGCAGCAGCAGTGGTGACGTTGGCGTGTCCTCCTGTTTACACTGCAGGTAATTAATCAGCTAACGCCGCCTATGATGTTAGCAGCATTTGCCTCACATACACACCTCCACACTAGCAGACTCCAGTGACAGAGGTCCAACCTGTGGTGAGATTTTTCCCATTTTGCAAAATACAATAAGATGACTCTGCCTTCTCAAGGAGCACAATGAGAACTTTTGGAACTATCTTTCCCAATGATACCAGATACAAATAATTAATTATTATTAATAAACTGACAGTTATAATAAAGGAGACAGTGTGCAACTAACCTTTTGCCACCTGCTCAGGAATTGATAGATGGAATCGGTAATGGCATTGATATTGATGAAAAGTTATCAATTTCCATCCCTAATCATGACAAAAATAGGGTTGGCCAATACTTCATGGGTAAAGTTTTAAAAAACGTTCTTGTACAATGTCATAATGCTCAGAGAATGTGACTGGAGAGACTCTGAGACACATTCACACCAAGTTGTAGCCATCGACATATATTCTGGACAATTCATTTCCATAGGCTCCAATAACATGTTTTTGAGGCTAAATGGGAGGTGGCCACCACCGCCATTTTGACCGTGTCACAGGTTCCATCAAGCCCAGACAATTCCACAAAAGGGAAGAGGTGGAGCTGAGGGTGGGGCTGTAAGGCTGGGATCAACTGACGACACCCGGTCGAACTAGCTACAAGCTAACCTGAAGCTAACCCAAAGCTAACGTGGAGGTGGGAGCTAAGCTAACGGAGGTAGCAACCTAGCTACAACCGGAGTTAACTGTGCACAACACCAGATCTTCTGAGTCAGAGATACGCCGGGCTGACCGCTGTGTAAAACCGGGTGGAACACAGAGGTCTCCCGAAAGCTGCTGAAAGCCGGCAGCCCGCGCAGCAGACAAGCGCCGCTGCAATCAGACAGAGATGTGCCGAGCTGCGGGGAGGGGAGAACCGGGGGGAACACAGAGGTCTCCCGAAAGCTGCTGAAAGCCGGCAGCCCGCGCAGCAGACAAGCGCCGCTGCAATCAGACAGAGATGCGCCGAGCTGCGGGGAGGGTAAAACCGGGTGGAAAACAGAGGTCTCCCGAGAGCTCCACAAGCCGATAGTCGGAACCCAGCTCCACCAACATGTTATATTTCAACCCATTTTCTAAAGTGCAGCTTTATGTTAAATGCACTGGGTTTTACCCTATTACATTTAAATTTCATGGTTAAACAGTACATGTTAAAATCTAAGCTCAGCTCGGCAGTGACCTAAAATACATAAATATAATTTTACTTACCGAAAAAAATGAAGTGGAGACTCATTAGACGCTCTATTAGTGCAATTAATGCCACAGCAAGTCATTTTGTCCAACAATTACACAAATAATATCCAAAACAGAATACACAAACACAGAGACTCAAAATCCCGGAGCAGTTTCCAGGCCAGACCGAGGCTCTACTGAGGCCTTTCCACGGAGCTAGCTCTGTGGTCACGTGGGTCTGACGCTCATTAATTATACAGAATTTTAGACTTTTAATACACTTAAACAGAAGAGTAAGAAAAAAATTCACCCCCCTCAGAGTTGTCATGAGTGTAAACTAGATCATTTAAACAAAAAACATGTTTTGGTACCAGGCTGTAAACATGTTTATTTCTGCTGTGAAATTGGTATTTTTAACATGGGATTCAACTAGGATTTGCTCGCTTCTGATACCAGCCCCTAGTGGATGAGGTTGGAACTGCAATTTTTGGTACTTCCGGGTTGGCCTCAATTTTTGAGCCGCATTGTGGGGGCTTGGTTGTAGCTCAATATAAAAATAATTAACCAAGTTCAAACCATTTTTGTGGTTGCTACTGTTGGTTTGTTCGAATGGGGTCGACTCCAACAGTTATTCAATTTAAGAAGTAAATTCAAAAAAGACTTTTGAGAGTTTGATTATAATCCATCCCATAAATGAAATAATGTTTTGCCAGCACAAACACACCCACGCACACACGCCAGACATGTACATGCAATACTTCTTTATGAACAAATATAAGCAAACAGCTTTCGATGAAGCAAATGAAATAGGTTGTGAAATACGGTGCATATCACAATCTCAAGGAAATATTAAGATTTGGTATCCAGAAGGCCATTAAAATACAAGACACGTGAAAGCCTGCATCTCACCGGAGTTCTCAGTGTGTCCAGCCACACGTTCCATAATTATCTCAGTGGAAGGTGGACGATGGCACCCAGCAGGCTCTGGCACTGGGCTAGGTGATTAAAATGTTCATTAACACCAATCCGTCCAGGTGAGGAAATCTGTCACACACCCTGCTGCACCCACACGGAATCACCCACGAGGTAGGAAGTCAAGGATGCAAGACCCCCCCCCCCCCCCCCCCCCAAAACACACACACCAGCGTTGACCATCTGGCCCCACCTGTAACAAACAACAAGTGATGTCACCTCCCTTCTGCCAGGTAAATAAATAGTGTCCGCTGAACAAATTGCACCCCCCCACGATGAATAAATGAAAGTCCCTCACACCTTTCTGGCTGGTAAACACAACCAATCTGTTGGATGAAGATCTGAAGGGCTCAACAACGTGAGCTGCTTCCTGGCTTCTTGCCTTATGATCTGAGGCTGCAGCTGAATGTGTGTGCTCAGTTAAGCTCAATTCACATAGAGTGTGACTCATTATTTGCTCTTTTACAGTCTGCCTCCTGGGACGTAAATAACTTTACATCATAAAGCACTCGCCACACCGGTTACAACGGTTTCATACCCTCCCACAGCCACTAATGCACTTTTTAATTTAGGCCACTCACATGTGCCTGCACACACTGTGCCTCACCTACACTCACTGGAGGGGACTCAATCCTTGAAAAATAAAACAATTAACACAAATAGTAAGGTGTGTAAATATGCACACGTACGCACTTAGGTCCTCAAAAACCACATACCTACACACATTTATTTCATTATGATTGTCCTCTGTTACCTTTGACCAGCTTTTCTCTTATTAACCCCCAAACGCTACTACAAAGTGATAAAACCACCTCCATGTTGACATTAAAAACAGCACACACCGCACTATTAGGAGAAAACATGATATAAACACAAACTCAGCGGAGATGCTCGTATACCTCCCTAAGGCCAAGGGCAATGTGGAGCATGCCCATAAATGCAGATCTATGGACATAATGAATAAGTTACACGCTCCTCTTAGGACCGGCGGCGGGTGACAAATGCCTCTCATTCACTCGTTAGGGTGTCTGACCGAGCAGGAGCGCCGAGGAGCAGCAGCAGAAGTTTATCAGGTTTTAAACGACCACACAATCCATTTTCTTATTGTGGATGAGTAAGTTACTGTCCACAGATGGGTTATTTACGAAGAAATTAAATGCGTACATGAACACGGGGTGTGTCTGTTGGGGGATGGCGATCAGAGTGTCATTTAGCCACTGTTGAAATCCAGTGTTTAGCATAGAAGGCAGGAACAAAAAGGTCACTTTTTTGTATTTTTAACTCTTGTTTTTGTTTTTTGTTTTTTCTAAAAAGTTAAAGAATGTCAGAAAAACTCTTCTGACAAGTTAAAGCTGAAGAAAATATATCAGTGCAGGAAAATGGAGTTGAGGGAATCCCATCTGTTAGTGGTGGTCAGAGGGGCCGACGGTGCCAAATGGCAGCCTCGCCTCTGTCAGACCTCCCCAGGGTGGCTGTGGCTACAAGTAGCTTCCCATCACTAGCAGTGTGTGAATGTGAGAGTGTGTGAAAGCGTCTTTGGGGGTCTTGAAAGGTGCTATATAAGTTCAATGCATTATTATTATTATTATTATCTCACCAGACTAACAACCTCCTGACCCTGTTACTGATCTCCTTGAGTGTCCTCAGCACACCCAACCAGCACTATAACTATTTAATAACTCCTGATCCCAATCCACCACTGGCAAGCCAATCATTTTGATATATATATATAGCGCCGCAGGCCAATTTCAACAACTGCGTGGAGCAATCAGACATCCAAGTGGAAGGAGTTGAGATTTGGTGACCATGCCCTTTGGGAAGACAATTCCCCAAGGAGGAGCCATCAGTCAAACACCAGTTGTTCAGCCAGCCAGCCAGCCAGCCAGCCATTAGGTATCCACCGGACGGAACAAAAGGCTATGAAGCATTATCACCAGTTAAACTGAAGCAGACCCATGTGTTTTCATCCGGTATGTGCCCTCATTACCCAACCCCACTATCTTTCATAGCACAGAGTGGCTTTAGACTGAAGTGGTTTCTCCCCTTCGGTTAAAACAATAAACATCCACCATTAAACCCATTTTTGCTGCAAGTCATGTGTGGTATTACATCCAGAGCCGAGTCACACATCTTTAGTTTAGTCTCTTAGATGACATAAACCTTGTACGCATCTCACGTAAAGGTTTGAAAAGGTTGGTAAACTTAAAGGGACTGTGTGTATTTTTCCTGGCGACAGGGGGCAGAAGATACCTAAATTGTTACAAGCAAGCTGTATTTTTGTGTTGGAGTAAGACCTTACTAACTCATTAAGGGTCAAAAAGGCCCGGGGAGTGCAAACTTCAGCAAAATGACAAGCACATCAGACTCCCTTTCATCACTGGCAATGAGTGAAGAGGAACATGTGTAAAACAACAATGATGATTAACGGTGAAAGTGTTGTAATCATTTGTTAAAAATCAGTAAATGTGATTTGTTCTCAAGGGCTCCCATAGAAGGAAACATAGCATCTAATATGGTGTTGCCCAGACACTTAGATCCACTCCCATTTAATTTAGACCAGATTTTTATGGTTATATGTTACAAAGCTGCCAATATTTTTCAACAACTGGGCATCATTTCATTCATTTTCAACAATATTTTGATGGATATTTCCAGAGATTAACAATAAAAACTACACATTGTCACTTTAGGAGACATATAGCCATATAGGCAGTGGAAGGCCACATTGTCCCCTACTGCCCGCGGATAAACAGAAGAAGCGACATCACCATCGGCAAGGCTCTGAAGATGGCGACTGTGAGACACTGAAACTGTCAAAAAGTCAAGGTAAAAACTTTGCTACTCTGTGTATTAAACTAGAAAAATAAACAATGGAGGTTGTGTCTGACTTGTTTTTTTATTTATTGTGGTAATGTGGTAATGCTTATCTAGACAGACATTTGCCGAAACAAAATAATTTAGCTTTGCATGACAGTCTAGCAATGCTCCACTGGAACCTATGCAGCCCCGGCCAGTATTATGGCTGGCCAATCACAGCGTGCTTACTTAGAAAAACAATGTATTATGTTTGAGGGTGTTTCTCAATGTCAAGGCGCCTTGCCTTGCGAGGCGATGTCTTGCGAGGCCAGGCTCCTTGCTTACGAGGACACTGTCCTTCCTTGGTCAAAGAAAACAGTTAAATGGAACAGACTTGTATCACGTGACCGTGGCTTCCACGGCGGTCACGTAACATCACGTGACACGGGAGACAACGTTATATTTTGTACGTATTAGTTTCAAAATAAGCATCCTCCTCGCAGGTCCCCAGCCAATCAGACAACCCATCCTCCTCTGATCCAACATTTTCCTGTCACACACCAGCTCTTTTGTCCTCTAACGCAGTCATGGACTCTTCTGGTTCTATAAATCTGTCTTCAACCAAGTCATGAGATGCTGCTGCCCCATTTACCTCCCCCTCCCAACTATCTGTCTCTAGAAGTCAGGTGAAGAGGCAGCTGGAGAGACTGAACAGAAACAAGGCTGCAGGTCCAGATGGTGTCAGCCCCAGAGTACTGAAGGCCTGTGCAGAGCAGCTCTGTGGGATTCTGCAGCACCTCTTCAACCTCAGCCTGGCCCAGGAGAAGGTTCCAGTCCTGTGGAAGACATCCTGCCTTGTTCCAGTTCCAAAGAAAACTCGCCCATCAGTCAATGACGACTACAGACCGGTTGCCCTGACATCCCACATCATGAAGGTCCTGGAGAGACTCCTGTTGGTCCACCTGAATAAGCAAACTAGGACATATCAGGACCCGCTGCAGTTTGCTTATCACCATGGAGTTGGAGTTGAAGATGCTTCATCCAGCTGCTTCAACCAACCCACTGTCATCTGGACAAAGCAGGCAGCACTGTGAGGGTCATGTTCTTTGATTTCTCCAGTGCATTTAACACAATCCAGCCTGATGTACTTTGACAGAAACTCCAGAAGACACAGGTAAGGGCTTCAACTATCGCCTGGATTAAAGACTACCTGACAAACAGACCATAGTTTGTGAGGCTGAAGAACTGCACATCAAACCAGGCGATCAGTAACATTGGAGCACCACAGGGGACTGTACTCTCACCATTCCTTTTCACCCTGTACACCTCAGACTTCCAGTACAAATCAGAGACCTGTCATCTACAGAAATACTCAGATGACTCTGCAGTTGTCGGATGTATCAGAGATGGACAGGAAGCTGAGTACAAAGAGCTGGTGGGGCGCATTGTGGCATGGTGTGGAAACAGTCATCTGACCTTGAATGTGAACAAAACAAAGGAGATGATTTTAGACTTCAGAATAAATAGGGTGGAGTCAAGCACTGTTTCCATCATGGGAGAAGAAGTGGAGGTGGTTGAGGAATACAAATACCTTAGAGTTCACCTGGACAACAGACTGGACTGGAGAAAGAACAGCGAAGCCGTTTACAAGAAGGGGCACAACAGACTGCACTTCTTGAGGATGCTTAGGTCCTTCAATGTCTGTAGCAAGATGCTGCAGATCTTCTACAAGTCTGTTGTTGAGAGTGTGATCTCTTCAGCCATCGTCTGTTGGGGTAGCAGCATCAGAAGCAGGGACCTGAAGAGGCTCAACAGCCTAATAAAAAAGGCTGGTTCTGTTCTGGGGACGACTGTGGAACCACTAGAGGAGATAATGCAAAGAAGGATTCTCCAGAGAATCAAGAAAATTATGGACAACCCTGAGCATTCTCTTCACAAGACTGTCCGACAACGGAAAAGTGTCTTCAGTCAGAGGCTTCTTCAGTTTCGCTGCAACACTGACCGCTACTGGAGGTCCTTCCTGCCAACAGCCATTGTAATATACAATAACTCTTTGATGACTTGATTATTATTATTATTCTGAGCTACTACAGCAATCAATTTCCCTCTGGGATTAATAAAGTATTTTTGAACTGAATTGAATTGAATAAATACATAACAAGCCTTTTACTTTTTAAATTGTGTATATGTTTATTGAATTAAATATATAAGCAAGTTACTACCCGCTAGCCACCGAAGCTGCAACTAATAAGCAACTAACTAACCATAGATAACTTCTTTGGAACTAAAAAAAAACATTTTAAATTAGCTGACTTACTTTTAAACTTGAAAATTGTCCCCAAAGTAGCTGTCAGCGTCTGATCTGCCGTCTTTTTGGAAATACCACGATGTATTGTGGGTAATTTTTGACCAAGGCTAGGCTACAAGACACCTCCCGTGTGTCCTTGCTCAGCTAGCTAAACGGCTAACAAACGGAGAACACATGCCTCGGTAGAACATGAACATTGGAACCGATTGGAACACGTCTTGGCGGCTCCTGATGATGTATCTCCAAGGCAACCGGGGCGGAGCCAAGACATCAAGGCAAGGTTCCTTGACATTGAGAAACACCCTATGTTTTGTATGGTTCTTCCATGCTGTAATGGCAGACTACCCCATTGACTGACATTATTAGCTGTGAGTACATCACATTGTTTGTTATCCAATAGCATGTGGACACAGTTTGAGAGACAACCGTAGATCCCGCCCCACAACTGAGAGCCGTCAATGGACCGTGGCCAAACTATATACTCACATATGGCTTGCCAGGCTAGTAATATACAAAACTGAAAATTGTTGATTTTTTTTCCAAATATTTATGGACCAAGTGTATTTGAACAACCTTCCAAGCATCTAAGAGCTCAAGATGTTTCCTGTGAGGATTCCTTTTATCTCCCTGCTACACATGACTGAGGACAAGTCCTCAGGGGTTCTGCTCAGGGATTGTTTTAATGTCACACATGCATAAATATTACCAAAGTCACTCACCTGCAAATGAAAACCTCATTCAACCACCTATCCACACCATTCAACCACCTATCCATAAGTAAACTCTCTTTCGCATTTGACCAAGAAGGCAGCTATGCTAATGTGACAGATAATGTTCATGAGAGCATCGGCAGATGTTCTAATGGGACTCCAGCATGTAATATGAATAGCAATCAAAATTCATAAAAAGAACAAACAGGAACAAAAGCTCACTGCTGCCTCATATGCAAGTGTAAGCAGAGAGGGGGCATCCCCCAAACAAACGCAGATAGACGCTATCGCACACAGAAACGGTAATTATCACTTCTCTCAAATGGAAGGAAAAGAAACGCATCTTTTGTGTGTTGTCAGTGGTTCTGACAGCGCCTGAGGAGTGTACGGGAGATCACATCTGCAGCGCTGTCATAAACAGGGGGGGGGGTTCAAAAAGACAGCACATCGATCGTAGGGAAGCATGCTGACAACAAAGCAAAAGAGGTGCTTGTATATCAGTTTGCCCTCTGCCCCCCCATGTCTTTCTGCTCACCGTTAACAGCTCGCACATTATTTCTCTCCTCCGAGCACACACACGTGTACACCAGCCGACTAACATCAAAGGACGACGGAATGAGGCGCATCATTAGCAGGAGAAGACAGAGGAGAGGGAGGATGAAATCGTTTAGACGCCGCTGAGGAGGGGGAATTACTACGCCTGTCGGGACGGGGGGAGTGCGGGTGGAAGGCAACAGAAAAGGTACAAATGACGAGTGAATGAAAAGTCAACACAAGCTAGTGGGATAATGACTGCAGTAAAACACGACGCAAAGGGAAACAAACAGGCGCCGACAACAAGCTCTAACAGGGGGAAAAAGCCAGGAAACAAACAGATTTGTCAAAGCCTGTCTGCGGTGACCTGAGTGACGGTGAATTCTCCACAATGCGCACACATTTTACACAGTTACTGTCAAGTCCACACCGTCTCTGCCGGGTTCAGCGGGGCCAGCGGGTGCTGTCGTGTCTGAAGGGCCAAACACGGTAATCAGGCACCAGAGAGGAAACGAGAAGCTACCGTCGTGTTTTAAACATCACGCTGCTGTTGGCCCAACTCCAACACGTCTGCTCTGGAATACCAAGTGGAGAGCGGTTAACACTACTGATTATATTTGACTCTGATTGTGTGAATAATTAATTTTGTTTTTACATTACATTTAAAAAAAACTGTTATTAAACCATACAAATTGTATCTGTAGTGGGTAGAGGGCTGATGTACGGATAAAGTTAGAAGACCTGCATTACTATGTGTCACTTTTTAAGATTGTGTGAGAACGCGTGTTTAAGCAACAAAACGTAAACACTATATGAGTATGAGGATTACGAAATATGCAACTGGACATTGTTTAATTATTTTAAAGTAAGTGGTGTAAAACAAAAAAATAATACAAGGTGTAAAAACTGAAATAGTATACACAATTCACACTTAGGATAGATGTATGCATGAAATTCCATTTTTAAAACACTCAGCATTAAGAGGTTGGGTTGTAGGGATTAAACCACTAAAGAGTTCCCGAGTGCGGCCGTGTCTGCAGCTCACTGCTCCCCCAGTGGATGGGTCAAATGTGGAGATGTAATTTCACCAGTGTGTGACGAATAATGGGACTTTGATGATAGAAGTTTAAACAAAGATAGGCTTATGTTGCCATTTTGATCAAACATTGAAAATACTTTAGCCCTTTTTTACAAGATGCACAGTGCTGGCAAATCAGCATAATATCACAACAAATTTTGCGACATTTGTTCAGCTTCACTTGGTAGTAATATTGTGGTAATTGTCTGTCTTTTAAATGTTTATGTTTATTTATTTGCCAGATGCTTTTATCCAAAGTGACATACAATTGTTAACCTATAGGGCATGTTGAAATCTGTGGTGAAAACCAGAGTACCTGGAGGAAACCCACGCATGCATGCGAAGAACATGCAACTCCACACAAAAAGGCCCCAGCCGAGTTTCAAACCTGCAACCTTCTTGCTGCGAGGCAACAGTGCTAACAACTGTGCCACCACGCAGCCCAATGGCGACTGTACCTTGGAGCAACAGATGGAGGTGGCATGATCATGTGGGGAAATACTGCCGAGCTCAGGCCAGCAACTATACTGAAAATGAAAGTAAAAATGGGCTGCAAGTTTTGCTTTTGTAAACAGAAGAATGAACTGAGATGATAATCTGGAGAAATGCAAAGCTCCTGGACCTTCTCTGCGTCAGAGCTGGAGGTCAGATCACCAGAGACTGCACGGGGACTGTGGGGGACAGATACCTTTAGGAGTGGCTTGTTAAAAAACTCAGTGATCGCAGCTTTGATCGCAATAAAAACCCGCATTATAACCAAGATAAACAGGAGTATGTGACAGTGCAGAGACCGCCCCAATACCCCTTTATGCCACCATTGCGTAATCTTTAGTGAAAAGGACATAATTACACAACATTACTGTCATGGTCTGACTGCCTATATACGGCCTAAGACTCCCTGATACAACTTCTGCTTTTTTGACACCGGGCTTTGTGGTCGGACACTATCTCATGCATATATGTTGTGGATGCTTCTCAGCTGCAACCACATCTGTGGTATCCATCCTATCCTTTATGGAACAATAACTTTCTCTTGTCAGGGGGAAGACCATTTTCAAATAAGAACTGGAACAGTAAAGGTATTACAACACTGAAAGTTATTCAAGTTATTGAAGAATTTATGTTAAAATATAATATTGATGGACATTGTTTGTTTTTCGTTTTTTACTTCAGAATAAGGTCTGCTTGTAAGGCCAATGGGGTTACCTAGGGATCAGGACTGAGTGAGCACAGAGTGTCCAGCTGGTAACAAGATATGCCCAAAAAAGACAGTTTCATTTGTTTCTAACAACATGCTGTCCCAAAGTGTCATGCTCAGTCCCTCAGGGATGAAGGCCGGGGAGGATGAGTTGTCCACTACGGTCTTAAACCTGACTGAGTGAAAATGTGGTTAAATGTAGGGCTGGGCAATATGGAAAAAAGTGTAATCACAATATAAATTTTCATATCAGTCGACATCAATATCAATCATGATATAAAACAAATACCCATTTTTGTCAGTTTTTAATGCCCTCTGGTAATTTTAAGTGATATTCAAAGATATCAGGAGGTGATTAGTTTTTATTTGATGGTTTATTATATTATACAACCGTTCTGGATTAATAATAGAGGTTAGTTTTAAATTTAAAACTTTCAAGCATTAGTGGAGAGCAGAACTCAATAAAACAGGCATTGAAATATAAAATCTTAAAATCTCTGCTCGCTTTAAATATAGTTTACTTAAGAATAAACAATAAAATATATATATAAAAAGACAAAAAACAAAAACAATCTTTTATATCAGCGAAAACTTAATCAGCTTTCAAAGAAAATCAATCTAAACAATACGACATACGTCGTTCTACATCCCGCTGTTCCAGTGGGTGGAGCTGGTTCATGAGCTCAAACAGATCAGTGGTTTTCCGCAGCTTTGTAGATTTTTTTTTTTCTGTGTCCTGTCTGGCTGTGAAGCAAACAGAATTGATGTCTGAATGCTGGTAACAAGCCTTACAGATTTACTCTCAGGTGGAGCATCAAAGCATCTGCTTTTAATGTCACGCCTGATACTTAAAACTTTATTGTTATTGTTTTTGAATGCTTTGTAATTCCAACCAGACACGGAGTCAGAGGTGAAAAAGAAAGGAAAAGACAAAAGGTGGGGAGAGAGGGGGGAAGGGGGTGGGGGGTTCCACAAAAATAAACAATAATGAACAAGAGTCTGCTTCTAGACCTGCAGAAAGAGACAAGAAAAAAAGCAAAAGAACAAAAAAAACTGGGACACAACAACAATACAACAAGATCAAGCTATCACTGCGTCAACTTGATGAAGAAATATATAATCAACATTGTTTAACTGAACAATCACACGATAATAAATCACAGTGCATTAAGTGCCCACCATAGCCTTAAGACCTGTATTGAACATGCCCAAGTCCATTCTTATGGGAGCACCATGTGAGCACCTGTGTGTGTACACACACTTGTTTATGTAAGGTTTCTCTTTAGGAGCATCTAATAGAGAGTGTGAGGGAACACAGATCTGCCCCCTAAACATGTGAAAGGAGACGGGGGGAGCTCCAAGTCCCAGAGATCCAGGAGTTGCCCCAGAGCAAAGGAACTCCAGGGAGACTGCAACAGAAAAGCCCTCACTCCTCTCGAGAGGCGCAGAGGATCGCCCCGAAGGGCCACAACTAGCAGCCGGCTGAGTCCTAGGAGATATCGGCGACAAGCCCACAGGCCCGCCCGCAGCCTCCCACCCCCTAGCCGGCCGAGCCCGGGACCCAGCGACCCGGGACCCAGGGGCGACCACCCCTGCCGTGGACCCAGCAGAGCCCAGGGACCCAGACCCCACCAGGCAGCCACCGGGATTGATCAGGCAGATGCCAAAAATCTTAAACCCCCTGACCCGGGAGCCACGGACACTCAGGCAGACCAAGGCACCACACCCCACACCAGGTGTGGCAGGAGTAGGGGGGACGAAGATCTATATCATCAAAAGAAGTCCCAGGAGAAGGGAGGAGTCAAAGGCCCCACCTGACATATACAGTCATACACAAACACAGTCACACACTCCCTCCCTCATGCTCACACATGCACATACAACCCAAGACTTACAAAAATGCACGCCGGACACCCACTCATGCTCCCCATACACACCCCATTCACTCTGGTCCCGGTACTGCTGCACATTGGGTACAACCATCACCGGTTACCAGAGTTTGATCCTTTCTGCTGGGGTGCTGATGAGCAGGCTCCCCCGCCCAGCGCTGAGCACAGCAACCCACCACCCCAGACCCCAACCAGATGGCCAGATCTCCCTCCTAGCCTCCAGCCCCAAGAAGCCAAGCAACAACAGAGGTGGCTAAGACCCCTAGTCTCCCTCCACCTGCTCCAATATGGTGTTGTGTGTTCATGAGGTGTATTCCATGGCTGAGGTGAGCGGGCAGTGCGGGCATTGTCTGGCCAGCTGATGCCACCGCACCACCCCACTTGCACCCACAGCCCTCGGTGTCTAAGTGCAGTTTAAAATTGGAAGTGGGCACCGGCACCCGGGAGGAGGCTGAGACATCCCCTTGCCAAGTGCCGTTGAATGTGCTCACTCCCAAGGCCCTAAGTGTGTGTTTGCGTGGAATGTCATCGGTGGAAGTGTATAAGGTGCAAATAAAATTGGGGGGCAGGTTGCCACAGGAATGCGGAAAGGGGGTCCATGCCCGCACTCCCTGACTTGTCCACCCCCCAAGGTCCTATGTGTATGTTTGTGTGATGATGTGAGGGAGCAGGAGGAGAGAAATATGTGGAGATGGGGAGGAATGGCTGGTTGGGCTTAGCCCTCCAGGGAGCCAGCTCCCCTACTGGCCCCAATAGGCACCTCTGTTGTCAAATTGCCACCCAGGGCATGGAGACCCCAGCACATCCTGCCAGGGCCCAAAGCAGCAGCATTACAGAGCCTCACGGAGTCTGAGGGCACCAACCCAGCCCCACCCCAGCAGAATATCTATGCCCATCCCTGCATTTGCACAACTTCCAGAATATATAAGACATGGGACATCCAGTTAAGGTTGGGTCCTCCCCCTCCTGGACCTCCCCCTCCCCTGTGATGGGACAGCAGAGGAGCCAAGGTCTACCTGAGGCCCCTGAACCCGGGCCAGGCACTGCTGCATGTTCCTGCCTTCTTCCCGGCAGCATATATGTCAGGACCGGACCCCCAAGGTCCCGCTCAGATCCCCACATGGGGCCGGCCACCCCCAAACCCTGAGCTCCCAGGCCCCCATCCAGACCTGCCCAGGGGCAATGCAGCTGCCAGGCAGTGACCCATGGCCGCCGCCAAGACCTCCAAGGGGCCCCACTCACAACCACCAGAAGTCCACCCCCGAGGCAACCCAAGCACCTCCAGAGGGGGGCAATGGCCCCCCAGTCCCAGACACCCCCAGTGAACCCACCTCCAGGGAAGATCCGGATACTCCAAACTCAGACCCCCCACCCCCCCACCCACATCATCCCGCAGGACAACATCAACGGTCCCCCATCCTCGCTATGTGATGGAACCGATCAAAGGAGCCCAGAGAGATTGATTTGAAGTGGAAGCAGAGGCTAAATCAAGTGTAATATGATCTAAAAAAAAGATTTCTATACTGGTTAATGCAGAGAGTTTCTCTATTTTTCCAATTCAAGAGGATAATTTTCTTAGCGATGCATATGGCAGTCAGAACCACATGAACCAAAGATGTTTCAATCGGGACATTGTCCAGGTTTCCCAGTAAACAAAGAGAGGGGGTTGTTGGGATATGACATTTCAGAGACTTTGACAGGTCTTCACACCCTCGACCCCAAAATTCCTGGACAGGTGGACAGGACCACAGTGCATGAATGTAATTGTCAGGAACATTGTTTGTGCAGTGTGTAAAGGTGTCAGACGACACAAACCCCATCTTGAACATCCGATGACTTGTATAGTGTACTCTGTGTAGAATTTTGTACTGAATTAATTGTAAATTGGGGTGTCTGATCATTTTAAAAGTTTTAAAACAAGCTTGGGACCAGAAGATCTGGTCAAAGCTGACTGATAGATCCACCTCCCATTTTTCAATAGGGATTGATATTCTATCGTCTATCTTGGACAGTGTCTTATATACTTTATAGACAGTAGTTTTGGGGGGGGGGGGGGGGGGGTTGAGATTATAGAAGTCTAATACCCTTAGTGGTGTTTGTAATTCTATTTTATTGAGCTTAAATTTTTGTTTGACTACAGATTTAATTTGGTGGTATTCTAAAAAGCTTTTCTTATCTATTCCAAATTGGCAGACTATTCTATTAAATGGGATGAAGTCCAATCCTTCCTATATGTGTTCCAGGTATAGGATTCCTTTATTTTTCCAGTCCGGAAGGATCATCATTTTATTATTTTGCTAAATATCAGGATTATTCCAGATAGGTGTGCGTCTGCATGGTACTAGTGAAGACTCTTGTCATTTTAAGATACTCCCACCATGCTGTCAGAGAGGTGCTGATACTAATACTTTTGAAGCCTTCATGTTTTCTTATGCTTAAGCCAATAAATGGTAAGTCTGAAAGCTCTATCGTATTGCAAAGTGTCTGTTATATGTCTAACCAAGACTCATCTAATGGGTTATCTTGCAACCATCTTGGTATATATTGCAGCCTGTTGGCTAAGACCCCCCCCCCCCCCCCCCCCCCCCCATCTTTTGTCTCTTCCTTTCTCTATCACCTCTGTCTCCGTGTCTGGTCGGAATTAAAAAGCATTCAAAAACAATAAAAAAGTTTAAAAAATTAAAAATTAAAAGAGTATGAAATATTATAGCATTGTTAAAACTTCCTAATGTTAAATTTATGGAAAAAAAAAATAAATTAAGGCGTGAGCATGAAATGGTGATGATTAAACTCCTTCCACAACAAATTTGAACTCAGTTTATTTAAAATTAAATGCTTTACAGCCATTTTGTTTTCTAAGATCGGCTGGCTTTTTTACCCAAAAATGGTATTACCCCAGTTTCTTCAAACCAGTCACCAAACCTGCTTTTCCTCACGAGTGTTATGAGCAGCCCTTGTAGCGCATTATTAAAACGATTGATGGACATGAAAAGAAACACATCATAAATGGATTACTATGACAAAGGTCCACAAAGCTCATTACCTCTCTGTCTCACAAAAACATTAAAAAAAACTTCACAAACACATAAACCCTTCAAGCGTCAAAGATAACCGCTCTCGCCCTCTATCCACCAGAATGCAATTAACTATTATGAGGCCCTCTATAATCTGCTGTGTTCATTTTTTTCCTTTTAAACGCAGGGGCTTATCTTGGTACACCAAACACTGGTTCCATCCCCTGGCAATGGGGAAAACAACGTCAAAGTCATCAAATCCTTTCTAAAAGGAAAACTGCAACGAAGGGCGAGTCAAAGAGCGGTAAAAGAGAAAATGTTTGACGTTTTTCAAGCATGAAAAAAAAGCTTTATTTCTCTAATATTCTAATTAGAGGCCATAAAATTTTATTTTTAGTCATAAAATGGACCATCACTTACCATCACTGCCTTGGCTCCCTTCTCTTTTCAGCATCTGAACTGCACCAACATATTTCTTCAGCTGGACCTTCAGGACTTCATTTTCTCTGAAAAATAAACCCAAAGTTCAATTTTAAGGGGTCTACATAATAACCATACATTCTTTTTCTTCTTTTATTAAACAGCCCAGATGTAATTTCTGCCTTCAGAGATGGCCTGGTTACAAGTGAAGCTTTATTCCCAGAAACAAGTTCACAAGCGGTACATTTTCTATCCAACAAGTGTAAAAGCAGTATTGAGCCAGCTGTTTACGCTGTATTCCAACAGCAGGTTTTGGGCGTACGAATCTTCTCGTGACATCCCGCCACCTGTGAAGTGATGAAAATAAAAACATTTGGACTCTAATTCAGATGTCTGACGTCTGAGAGCTTTGGATCTAGAAGGTAACGTGACGACTCGTAGTTAACCTCTGCATGTGGATCCAAGCAGCAAGCAAACAGGTGGTAGGCACAGCAGTACAACATACTGCAGATAACATTTCCTGACATATTTGTGGCTTTCATTACTTTTAGACACTTAGTTGCAAAGAAAGTCATTTACAGAATTAGGGAATGAAACAACAACAAACTGGTGACTGTCAAAGACCTCATAAACATCAACTACACTTTTAAAAATTGGCACTTCACACGTTTATTCTGAACTGATGAAACTGGAGATTTAATCCCACTAGCGTGTCATGGGTGGACCAGAGGGCCTCCTGCTGGCAGGATGCCTAAAACTAGGGATGCAATGATACCACTTTTTTCCTATCCGATACGATACCGATACTTGGATCTGAGTACTTGTCGATACCGATACTTCTACCACACAAAAAAAATGCAATGAATTGGAATACAGGTTTTATTTTCTTCTCTGCTTTCAACAGGAAAATGCTGTGAGGCATATAAAAGATAAAATATATATATGAATTGAAATCATAACAAAACTAAAATATTAAGTGGACAGAAATGACAAGTTACAGTGAAGCCACTTTCAAGCAACTGCATTGGTATTGGTTCCTGTTATCAGTTAACTTTTACTGATACCGATACTGGTATGGGTATCGGTGCATGCCAACCTAAAACACCTCCTCTGTGAGATGTCCAGGAGGCTCTTAGATCCTCCCGATGAAGAGGAGTAGCGACTCTACTCCGAGTCTTTCTGAATGTCCGAGCTCCTCGGGCTCTCTCTAAGGCTGAGCCTTAATGAGGAAACTCATTTTGGCTGCTTGTTTCATTTCATTTAACTCCATCTACTCATAACAGAACATTCTGAGAAAAACAAGTTAGTCTTCACCGTTTTGCATGGCCATTTGTGTCATTTGTGTGTATTAACTCCACTTTGGTGTGCACTACATAAGTATGTAAACATGTGATTAATGTGTCTGCAAAGGTTTTGCAGAACCACATGGACGTTTTCTGGCTCAAGACTCTATTCTCTTTGTTACTTTGTTGAATGTAAAATGGCTACAAAGAAAAATCAAACATTTTTGGAAGGAGAAAAAAAAGTCCACAGGCTGAAAATATTTTTATGACTGTGCCAAATACATAAAAGTTCTATGTAATGAAAGTCTGATTCAAAGTCTCTTTCATGTATTCAGAGAAGCAGCAGGTGCATTTGAACCTCCGCTGGGACCACGGCCAAAACCAGAATTCAATGTTCAATATCTCACAAATGCATTTTAAGAGCACTTGAATGTAAATGTGTGTGCCGGACAGCGAGCTAGGACACAGACATATTGATGAAGGAGCACGGGCGGAAGCGGCCTCTTTACAAAAGGCTCAACTGGCTGAACTTCATTGACTTGAAGATTGAATCAATCATGGACGCGGAGCAGCTTTCTGCCCTTGGCAGTTAAATTTAACAGCCTTTGTCTTGCTCCGCTGTTGCTTTAAACCACCCCCCACCCAACCACTCTCTCTCCAGCTGAAATCTGCTGCCCTGCTTATCAAACTCCTTTCAGCAGTAACAAAAGAGACGCTCGGCAGGAGCCCTCCAGAATCCACACGACAAGCTCTCAGCGGAGCTATCCGCACCGTTATCAGAACCACCCACCCCCCAGCGCTCTCCCAGCCTGATTAAATTATACCTAATACGTGTGATTGTGTGAGCGCTTGTAGAGATGTGTTCAGCACCATCTCATTTCACTGACAGCGAGTTTGCTGTGGATAATTTAAAGCCACAGGTAGACCACAAGGTCTGGGCTTGTAACAGATACCATATACAACAACTCCAACTCCAAAATATTAACATTTGGAGTGTCTGCTACAAAAAACATTTCTGCCACTGTTGTTGTTATTTTTAACAAACAACATTTATGTTGCTAAGCTAACAGATGGAGCTGCTGAAAATACCTGGTTCTCATCAGCTGCTCCGCCAGTCGTTCTACCTCTCTACCCAACAGTTCGTCTGGAAAAACATCCAGCCTTCCCAGTTATTAACGCTTTCTTTCTCCTGTTCCTCTATCATTCGTCTACCTCTCATTCCCGTTTCCTTCTCTTTTTTCCTTTACATTCTTTCTATTTTTTCCTCTTTCTTTTTTTTACTTTTTTGTTTTCCTTTAACCTCTTGCCTTCTTCTTCATTTCCTTCCTATTTTGTCTCCTACATATTCTTCCATCCCTCTCCTCCTTCTTTCATCATTTTTAGCTCATTATTCTTAGTTTTTCTTCTTCGCTCAATTTTATCTGCTCTTACATCCATTTTTGTCCTCCTCCCTCCTCTGTCGTCATCCCTTTCTCCTTGTTTCTTCTGCTTTTGTTTCTCTTCCTCCTCCCACATTTTCATCTTCCTTTCCTCTTCTTCCTCTCTCCTCATTCTGATTCTTCAGCTTCTTTTCCCTCTCCTTCCTTTTCCACTTATCTGGCCTACTATTTTCCTACATAGAGCTCATTCCACTAAAACAGCGAACGTCTGTTGCATATCTGACTCACAGTGATGCAGGGGACTGTTCTGTTCTGGTCCTGCTGGACCTGACTGCAGCCTTTGACACTGTTGACCATCACCTGCTAGTGGAGAGGCTGAGAGACTGGGAAGGCCTATCAGGATCTGCTCTAGAGTGGTTCTCCTCTTATCTTTCTGAGCGTTCCTTCTCTGTGGCCATCTCCATGTTTAGGTCCTCCACCACCTCTCTTACCCATGGTGTACCACAAGGATCTATGCTGGGGCCTCTGCTCTTCTTCCTCTATCTGCTCCCTCTTCAGCACATCCTGAGCTCCTTTAAAGGAATCACCTACCATCTTTACGCAGATGACATCCAACTGTACATCTCCTTTAAGCCCCATGAGATGTCTAAGCTGCAGATGTTACACACCTGCTTAGACTCTATCAAAACCTGGATGGCTGGGAGATTTCTACAGCTGAATGAAGATAAGACTGAGATCCTCATCTGTGCTCCAGACAACCTGGTTCCCAAAGTCAGAGAGTCTCTTGGTCAGCTTGCTTCTCACACCAAACCCTCCATCAGGAATCTTGGTGTGACCTTTGACCCAGCTCTCACCCTGGATTCTCAGTTCTCTTGTTCGCTCTTCCTTCTTCCATCTCAGGAACATTGCAAAGCTGAGTCCCATTCTGTCCCGCTCTGAACTCGAGACAGTTCTCCACACCTTCATCTCCTCACGCTTAGACTACTGTAACTCTCTTTTCACGTGTCTGAGCAGAACCTCCCTGAACCGTCTACAGGTGGTTCAGAATGCCTGTGCTCGGCTTCTGACCAAGTCCTCCAAATACACCCACATCACCCCGCTTCTCCTCCAGCTTCACTGGCTGCCAGTCAACTTCAGGGTTTGACTTTAACTTTGCCTTTTTATCTTATTTTTACATCTAATGTTATTTGTGTATTTACATTTTATTTTAAAATCTACTGTTTTATGTTCTTAAACCACATTAAATTGCTTCTGTGTATGAAATGTGCTATACAAATAAAGCTGCCTTGCCTTTTGGTACAGAACCTGAATATTAACTGGTGTGCTATCATGAAGACCAGGAAACCACCAGCTTGGTTCAGAACCAGCCCTGTTCTTTTCTGTTTCAGCTCCAACAAATTCACTTAACTGGGTTAGACAGAAGGATAAGTTTGGGTAAATCTGTCTCTCAGATCCGTCCAGGTATTGACTTACAGCTGGTAAAATAATAAAAGAATGGTTGTTGCTATAGAAACGTATTTCTGTCAATGTAAACAATTTAAACGTTCATTTTGTGGAATTAGAAAACCAACATGTATTTAAAACCAACCACTGGAAGAATAAATCAAACACTTTAACAGAAAATCCTGGTTGGGAATCATGTGTCAACAACAGCCTGAATCCAGATGCTGTAGATATTCGGCCTGATGATCACTGGATTTCTCCTGATTGGAGTGGGAGGTTATCTGGTTTTCTGGAAATTTGGGAAGACGGGAGCGATTGGAGGGCGACCCGCACCCACGGAAAGCACCGTCCGTGTGGAGACTTCTCAGACTGGGTCATTACTCGAGGTGAATCGTAAGCTGGACAATGTTCTAGCTGCGATACCGGTATTAGTGCGCAAAATGGATGTCGTCTCGGAGAGACTCACCGGACGGCATGGACAGGTTTAAAACCCAAAATTGGTTTCACTGGAGGACTGGAAATGATCAGTTTAAAGACTGAAGGCAGAGAGGAAAATTATCTCAGCCTGACCCAAACTAATTCTTGTTGTCTGAATCTGACGCCCTGGTAGCCTTGAGCGGCAAGTAAATAAAACCCCCATGAAGGAATGCAGACAGATGCTGTGTGACTGTGCAGTAGATAAGCGCCGTAGATGGCTGCTCTCGCTGGGGGAAACAGGATCCCAGCCCCCCCCCACCCCGCCTTCCTATTGGAGTCTCATGTTATGTTGTGTTGTCTGAAGTCTGTTGCATATCTGTTGGTGTTTGTTTTGCAGAGCAAAGCTGCCCTCCTGCTGGAGGGTAACTCTGAAGTGCCTTTTTTTCCTCCACCTGAACCAATCCTCATGTAAACCCTCTTATCTCTATTAAGGTAGAGCGATACGAGTTGCGAATGACCACAGTCACCAATTCTTGTCATGTGTCTTGCCCATGTATGTCTGATCTCTGAATTGTGTGTACTGAAACTCTAATTTCCCTCTGGGATTAAGAAAGTATTGATTGATTGATTGATTGATTGATTGATTGATTGATTGATTGACTGATTGATTGATCAACTTAAGAGAGAAATATAATATCTTTATTTGAGGAAAGCGCGATCACATGATGTTTAATTACCTGTATGTTTATGAGCCAAGTACACCAACTACAGTTTAAATAATAACTAATAAAACGTAGGAGAGATTTCTCGTTCCAGTATCAGGTTGTGAAGAGAGACAAAGTTCAAGCTGTCACTACTGAGAGAAAGTAAACAATGACAGTCACCTGGTATTCCAGCAGCAGAACAACCTAAATCACAGACTGCCCTGTAGTAGAAACAATACTCTGACAAAACAACCCTTTTTCAAATCCAATTTCAAGCAATCTGACAAAAACCACATCCTTCTTAGGGATAATGACCCTCTGTGTTTTGTAGTGAACCTGTGTTGAAGCTACTTTCCTCAGGTCATACATCAGCTCAAGCTGCTAAGTCAAAACAAAGATGTTCTTGTCCTTTCTCTCCAGTGAGCAGAAAACCCGGTCCGAACTGGCTGCTTCATGCCTCAATATTTTCTGAGTTGTAACAAATGTTTGTATCCATTTCACTTTAGCTTCCTTGAAACTGGCCAATAGAACAGAACAAAATAGAATAAAATAAAATAAAATAATAATAGAATAGAATAGAATAGCACTTTATTGTCCACCTTTGTGGAAATTTTCCTTTGGCTCTAATGGTTAAGGATCATTGCAGTACCAATGAACATATGACTTCCTATATATATTTTGGGTTGCCAGAAGCACTCGATAATGCCTTCCAGAGATCAAGGTTTCAAACAAACAGAAGGGTGGGTGGCTGTTGTCTGCTACAGTGTTCCTTGCAGTGTTCCTCATTCTTTCAGCAGCCAATAGGGGGATAGTTTTTTGTGGTCTGCTAACTATTTTGACCGCCCTTGAATAATAGCGCGTGGGGTACGAGAAACTGCAGAGGGAGAGACGAGAGAGGTGGACCAACGGCGAGCCATTAAAAGGCCGAGAGGAGGACAAGAGCCTGAGGAAAAAGTTCGGCTGACTGCTGGAGAGGGATCGGCCAAGGAGCGGGCGGAGAGCTGATGGGGATCGTGTAAACCTTAAGCTCGACGGATCCAGAGGAGCCCAACTGAGCACAAAGTGCAGCTGAGCCAAGCCGAACTGTGAGAAGACCTGTTCCTGATCTGCAACCAGAACCTGGCGTTTGGGTGTGCGATCCTAAACCTGTGCTTGGATCGTTGTGGATGGATGATTACACTGAGTCCATTTTAAAGCCGCTTCTCTGTTCACTGAGGTCTTCCTCCTGAGTGACTTGTGATTTTCTTAAGTCCTATTATTACTGATCCCCCAGCTCTCCTGTTTTACTTAAGCCGAGTCTGCCCCCCTCCCTTTGACTCTTGAACATGAGGAACAGCCTGACTACCAGGAAATAGCCTGGGCTCAAGAAGAGACTTGTATTACCAATGTGACTGGTGGTTTGGATGTGTGTGCCTTAACCACATCTTTTGTTTATCTCTACAGGGTGGTATTCTACCCTTGGGGTCTTGTCTAGCCTTTTTGGGGTTTTGATTATTATTATTATTATTTCCTTTTTCCTTTGTGGTCATCCTTTAGTTGGTTTAGGTTTTCTGGATTTTACCCTGAAATAATCCTGAGTTTGTTTTGCCATTTAATGAGTTGTTTATGTAGACCAATAAAAATACCATTCTTATTTCTAAATGCACTGCCTTGTCTCCCATTTTTGTTGCAAGCCCTCAAACTCCTAGTGAGCCACACATGAATTTGTAACAATGAGCCTAAGTGTTTAAAGTCTGCCACGGTTTCAACAGGCAAGGCAGGTTAAGTGTCTTGCCCAAGGACACAACAGCAGCATTCTCTGGTCGGAGCCAGGATCAAACCTGCAACCTTCCGACTGGTGGACAACCTGCTCTACCTCCTGAGGTACTGCTTTCCCTTATTAAGAGGTTACTTTCGCCAAAGTACTTAATGGTGCACCAATTGTGTGCTGCTGTTAAACAACTTAAAGGGGCATTATGGAAGTTTGACAGCCAAAACATGTATAGAAATAATACATTTCTTCTTCATACATTCTCCTGCAATGCCATGGTCCTGTAGAATGAGCCCTGGCATTTTTACTGTGATTGCCTGTTTTTCTGTACAATCACAGAAAAAGAGAGCTGCTCGGGTCGAGCAGGCTGCTTCATGCGCGTTCACGCTCAGGCATAGCCCTCCGAACCGTTCTTAAATGGTACAGATACAAGTGACGTTACTGGCGTGTTAGCTCGCCTAGTAAGACGTCGGACTTTCGTGCAGGAGACCCGGGTTTGATTCTGGATGTGAACATAGTTTATTTAGAGTTTCTTTTTTACATTAATGGTATATTTTTTTACAGTAGGATGCCCAATTTTTTATTTGAGACTCGCCGAACGGTATTTAATTCACAGATAAAAAAGATGTGGGTTCAACTTTCATTTTGGAATAATGTTTCAAGAGCATGCAGGAGGACTGACCCATCTTAAACCTTTGTCGGCTGTGCTGAAGAGAAAGGTACAGAACCAAATTATTTAATTAATTAGCTGCGCGTTCACCTGTCCTCTGTCCTCCGCCCCCCCCACACACACACACACGCACGCACACACACACACACACACACACACACACACACACACACACACACACACACACACACACACACACACACACGGAGCTGACTATCTCAGCTGTTATTTTCGTTAAGGAGTGTGCACGTACAGCATGCGTGCCTCTTGCACGAGCCTACTATTGAAGCTGCCATTACACTTTTGGCCTGAGGGGGCAATTGCGAGCATAAAAATTCAAAACTCCGTAAAGTCTCTTTAACTGTAAACTGAAACTCGTCACCTCAGCAAACCGGGACAGAGATGGACCTGTCAGGCTTTTCTTTAACGGGCTCGCTCCAGCGGGAATTAGACAGGTGGGCTGATATTTGTTTGCTATGATGAGCCATACAATACAACAAAGCCCTATCTGGATAAAGTCCCACTCACAATGATCTTTTTTTTAACTGTTTAAATAGTTCCTAGTGGTCCTTATACTATGATTTTTAGCCAAAATCACAAACCCTGTGTCATTTTCTAGTACTTAGTTTCTACATAGTGGCAGTAGCTTATTAAAAATTCACCTGTGGGTTGTGGGCGGAGCCGTTGGCTCAGAAGACAGGAACACTCTAGTAAGGTGCCTGACTTACACACGCAGGACATCCAGGTTCAAATTTAGGCAGGGAAAGATTTCTTCAAATTAGTTAAGAATGCTGGACCGAGCTCGCTTGCCAACAAGCCAGTCAGAGAGGACATAGCAGCGCCATGCAGCAGGTGAAGGAGAGAATTGGACAGGTGGAGTGGAGAGATCTGTCAGCTTTGTCTTTTGGAGTTGTGTGCTGGCTCCCTGCTTAGCAGTAGAAGAATCTTCCTGGAGCTGCACCAGAACTTTGCGGCGTAAGGCTAACTCGTGCGTAAGGCTAACTCGTGTGACCTTTCCCCAGGACCTAGTCCCGAACCACACATGGAGCAGTTCTGTTCAGGGTGAGGAGGCGTGCCGGGTGCTGTAGCACTCTATGGTGACATCTGCTTTACATCGTTTAACATGTACGTCCCATCCAGAATATTTATAATGTATAATATTTATAACATTACTGTACATTAATACGGTACACACAGTAATATGTATTATTGTTTAACTGTAAAAAAATTATAAATGACATTTGACCCAGCATCTTGTAAGGCCCAGCCTGGATTCAAAGCCAGGTCTCCACGTGTAAGTAAGGTACGGTTGAAAACTGATAAATATCCTGCTTCTTCTCGACTAGTGAAGTTTGTGCTCTGCCCAATGGATTTGTGACGTAACAAACTGCTTTTCTTGAGGGTGTCAATAACTATTACCACCTTAGACTCATTCTGACCGCTTCTATTTATGTTTTCATTTTGTTATTACTTCTTCTGTCTCCCACAATCACTTCACCAAGGGCTGGGACAGGAGGCTGAAGGGAAAGACCAGTTTGGTTCTGACTGTCCCCTCTCCAAATTTCATCTGCCCACCACCTCAGCGATCCTGCAGTAGCCAGAACCTGGATCCGTCCCCAGGGTCCCCTGAGCCACCCCAGGATTTCCAAACAGCTCCACGTGGAGATAGACAGGTGGACCACCACCCCGGCACAGGGTCGGAAACCATAGACATACCTGTGCCCCAGGGCTGATGATGTTTCTTTATTGGCAGACATTCTTTCCATGGAGACACAATACAACAGACGCCCTTTGAACCATGAGATGTGTGAAAGGAGGATGCTGGGAAAGATGACCTCCATCTTAAAAAAATCTCCCACCCACTGCATTCCACTGCAGAGACCAGGGACAGCTTCTTCAGAGGTAGACCGCTACCGTAGGTCATTCATCCCCTCTGCCTTAATGGTGTATAACTCCTCAGTTTAACTAGTAGTGGCATTATCCTGGTACACAATAACACTAATGCAATATTCAGTATGTGTTCAGTACTCATGCAATACCGGTATATATAGTATGTCCGTGTCCCTTACAGTATGCTGCATAGTGCTGGAACCCAAGTTCTTCATTTTTATTCGTGTTTTTTAGTAGGTGAAGGTTACAATACTGGCTTACTGCCTATGTGTACCTACGTGTACCTTTGTCATTATTTTTCTTCAAATTATTCTCTTAAGTGTTGGTGCTGCTGTAGCAAGTGAATTTCCCCACTGTGGGATCAATAAAGTCTATTCTATTCTTCTATTCTATTATACTTCAGTTCTCCCTTTGTTTCCAGTTTTTAAGAATATTTTTATCCAAGATAGAAAAGTTTTGTTTGAATCCAAACTTAAGTAAAGCAGGAAACAACGATTTCCAATTTGCCCTGTCAAAAGCTTTTTCTGCATCTAGTGAGGCTATGATGGCATTCTTACTGTGAGTATTACTGTAGTCTATTAGACTGATTAGACTTTGTGTGTTATCATTAATGAATCCCGTCTGTATTATATCAAGAGTCACCTTTTCAATTCTCCTGGCCAGTGTACTATTATAGGGAAGTACACCGTTTTTCTTCATTTTAATAACCAGTCTGTAAAATAATGGTGAAATCATTACGGTTTGTTTACACTCGTAATGCCATCAACATGGCTGCACACATCCCAGAATGCAATGCATAATCACGTGTGATGCCAAGCCCTATACTGGAGACAAATATGAGGGATGTGGAGTGACATTTTTTGTTTTGTTATGTTTTTTATGTAGATTTGGTTGATTTTTGGTTTGTGATTTATGTCTTAGACTCAACTATTTGTTACCGTCTCTGCTTTCTTGTACTTTATTTGTTCTACTGCCAGAAGACCCACTCGAAAACGAGATGATTCGTCTCAAGTGGCTTTACCCTCTTAATATATAGGTTAATAAATAAGATTTTTAAGAAGTGTTGATGCATACGATTCATTAAAGACTTTGGGTTTTTGTTTGTGAGAACAAGACACAGTGAGGCAGAGAAAAGCTGTGAGCCTTAGAAGAAAACCTAAAGAAACTTCTTCTGTTTTTAGTGTGCAAATGAAGGGGATGGTGAAAGAGCAGGAAACAGTGTGTGTTTGGGAGATAAAGAAACTGTAAATGTTTTGTCTGAAAGAGACGCAGGGAGAGGCGGGATGGTAAAGAAAGTAAAGTTTAAGAATGTGTTTTTGTATAAAGCAAATAGTGTGAGACCAGCAGGAAGTGAAGAAAAAATCTACCTCAGGAAAACGGCTTCAGTTAAAACACACACAGTAATTACTGAAGTTGAATTGAGGTCTCTGAATATTTTTTCCCTCGATCTCGATTGTCCTCCCTCCACCAATTTCCTTTACTATTCCTGTGCTCTGTGGTTGTCTTAATGTGCAATAAACACGTCCAAACTGGCTGTTTTTCAGGTAAGGCCTGCTTTGTTAGGAGGAAGTAAATGAGACTCCCAGCAACACCTTTAGAGACAGACCGCTCACTGACTGGGAAATGCTCCTGAGTGCAATTTATGGTTTAATGCTTCTGAAGAACAAAGAAAAATGGCTGGGTTTGTAAAAGTTAGACAAGAAAAGTCTCCTGTCCCAGTAGGGAAAGTGACAAAATGAACTTCTCAAAGAAGAAAAACACACCCGAGTGAGAAAGTAGGCAAATTTCACAGCCTGCTTTCCCTCTGCCATTTTTCAGAGCAGCCGTACCAGGCTGCCTGCAGAAAAAGCAGCAATGCCAGCTAAGAAAAAGGCATCTGCTCCATTTTCTTTTGTGTGTGTGAGTGTATGTGAGCGGGTACGTGGCCGCCTGTCCGAACGCCCCCACTCCCCCTTGACGAGAAACCGATTTCTGGCCCGAGACCACACGACTGGCCGCCTTCCCACTGCGAGAGGCCTGCTGTCTGCTCCGCCAACTGACAACTAAAAAGAGGAACAAGACACCGTTGAGGGGAAAGAGACACTTTCTGGCACATTGCCTTTAAAGGAAGGAATTCTGGGGTTACACATTGGGGTTTTGGACATGCAGTTGCTTTATCATTAGCACTCCTCACAACTGAAGAAAAATGCAGGTAAAGACTGAAAATTATACTTTTATTCTTAAATACCAGAATTTCTATTATTTATTCCAGAAAAATATTAAAGTGACAGTGTGTATGTTCCCTGTCGATACGGGACAGTACATACATAAATCATTGCAAGCAAGTGGCATTTTTAAGAGTAAGACCTTACCAATGGAAGGCCATAAGGGGCAAAAATCCCTGGGAGCGCAACCTCCAGCAAAATGACAAGCGCATCAGACTCCCTTTCATCACCGGCGATGAGCAAAAAGGGAAATGTGTAAAACAACATTTATGAATGGAAAACCTTTTGCAACCGTTTGTTACAAATCAGTAAATGCATTTGGTCCTCACGGGCTCCCATAGAAGGAAACACGGCATCTAATATGGCATCGCCCAGAGACTTGGACCCGCTCCCATGGTTTTTAGAGCCGATTTTTATAGTTACACGTTACGAAGTCGCCAATTTACTTCAACAACTGGACATGATTTAATTCATTTTCAACTACATGTTAATGGACATTTCTAGAGAATAACGGTCAAAACTACACATTAGGGCTGAAAGATTTTAGGAAAAGATTGAACTGCAATTTTTCTGGCAGAAATTACGATTTCAGTTCAATTCACGGTTTTCTGCAAACAAAGGTCCAACACTAGTCTGCCAAGCCATCCTGTAGATTAAGTGAAAAGATGGCCTAGATTCTAATCTAGTACAACAAATCATTCACATTAATATTTACTATTTAATCATACAATAAAAACAGTTAAAGCTATTCATATTTTCTCCCATTATTATCTTTTTTTTAATGTGTTTGTGAAGCAACTTGTGCTTGTGATTTTTATCTAGAGATGAGCTTTATAAAAACATGTTCTACTCCAAAAATGCATGGAGGAGATCTATAGGTAGAAATAGCTTTTAAATAAGTTAAATAACATGCACAGTTTTCCCTGCATTACCAAGGCAGGCTGGCTGCACGTTTTTCGAAGCCGTCTGATAGTTTTTCCTCACTAAAACGTCAGCTCCGTGAGGGAGACGCTCACATTCTGACACCTTAGCTTGTTTGAACTAATGTGTGCCGTCAGAAACAATCAAACCATTTTTAAAAGTGAAGTTGAGCTTTCGAGTCAACTAAAGTGCACGACTCCGCACTCGTGCTGATGAAGCGTAAACCATAATCAGCCTGAACCTGCTCCGATGTGGGAGGAGTCTCTCTCTCTCTCCCTTACTCAACTACGTTATCTCTCTATGCTCCGGGCTCACCTCCGGTGTCATTATCGGCTCTAGCATTACTGTGTGTGGGAACATAAAACAGGGAAATAACCTGAACATGCAGCTCTGTCAGCTGTGGAGTTGGGCTCAGCTCTGGACGGTACACCCCACCCCCATCCCCCACGCTGGCTTTTGCCGCCGCCATAACACAGGGGGAAAACCCCGGATGTAAAAAAAAAAAAAAAAAAGTTACACAACTGATCCTTGATCAGTCAAAACCGCTAAAACCGCAGCTTTGACGGTCACGTGATCGCACTGTTTGAAATCGCAATTTCGGTCCAAAAACGGTAGATCGTTCAGCCCTACTACACATTGTCTCTTTAAAGAAAAACTAAAATTGACAACATAATGGTAAATGGCCTGCATTTAATATAGTGCCTTCTAAAGTCCTGGAACCCCCAAAGGCGCATTACAATGCAATGAGTGATGCACACACACACATTCACACTCTGGTGGTGATGAGCTACATTGTAGCCACAGCTGGCCTGGGGCTCACTGACAGAGGTGAATCTGCCGTACGCAGGCGCCACCAGTCCCTCCGACCACCACCAGCGAGGTGGGTTAAGTGTCTTGCTCAAGGACACAACGACAGCGACAGACTGAACGAAGCTCGAACCTGCAGGGAGCACTCACTCCTGAGCCACCGTCACCCCCATAACCCTCATGATGTGGGTGCAAACGTTCTTTTACATGAAGCATTCAAATAGTCTACTCAGAACCAAGCTTATTTCTCTTATTTAAAAGGGCTGGTTTCAAAAAATGAAAGTAATCATTTATATTCCTGTCATTGTAAACACCTTTAATTATCCATACTTGCCACATAACCGTTTAATGGTCCTACCTGAAGTGAGGTAAGATGGGGTAGTTGCACTATAACTTGCATTGGATGTCCTGGACAACCTGTACCACTAATAAGGACAAAGACCTTGTCTAAACCTTAAGACTCTCCGAGTCTTCCTCGAGGTTACACACAACTAAAGAATCATCGTAACACAGGTCTGATGGTTGAGGAGCCATCAGCAGCATCCTGCCTCTATGCATATGTGACCTTTTGCATCTCTGTGAAATACAAAATAGACTCCTCATCTTTAAAATGTGCTTCTTGCACACGACCTAATACTATTGAAGCTTGAAACCCTCAGATCAAAGAGTGATTGAAGATGTGTAATGTCATTGCTTTATGTCCACAGGGAAAGACCATCATTGGAGATAAATCACATCCTTTTCACACAATTTCCTGAGGTTCTAATGAAATGTCTGACATGCTTTGGTCAAAATACAAGATTATATTGTTAAAGTCCTCTGATATAGCCTGCCTACCTTATTGCACCTGATTTAAAATTAGAGAGAGAGAGAGAGAGAGAGAGAGAGAGAGAGAGAGAGAGAGAGAGAGAGAGAGAGAGAGAGAGACACTTAATGCTCACTCTTCCCTTTCTTCAGCAGTAGCTGACAGGAATTATTATAACTAAAACCCCTGAGGAACACAGACTGTTCAGCCTGAGATTTCCCAGCAAACTCAAAAAAAGCCCACAAGGGCTCCTCCACTCTGGGCCAGGACCCACAAAACGCTATGATCGTATTGTGACGGCTGGTGAGTGCTGGTTTCCTCTTGGCTCCCAAACTTGTGTATAGTCAGTGGACTTTGTGTGTGAATGTTTGGGAGCATTCGGATGTCTGTTTTAAACATAAATCCATGGCCATTTAACACTGTGTTTTAAGTACTTTTAGATTTGGAGCTTTTTGTCATTTTAAAATCCTTTAATAAAATCATTGTTTACCATTTTAACACCTGAAACACATGCCTCTGTGTTGCTCCTCGTCCTTCACCTTTTCCACCAACAGAGAACGTAACAGTGTTCTAACATGCATGTTTGTGGCCTGTGGGAGGAAACCAGATGCAGACTTCAGTGACGCTTCTAACTTTTTTTTTTTTACAAGGATTTGCTGTTAAGAGCTGAAAAAAACATTTTCTACAAATGAAGGAATTAGACTTCCTTGTCGTCATCTTACTTTTAGCAACAGTTGCCTGGAAACTTAAGCCCGCTGTACACAAGTGCACACTGCTGAGCAAACGACCTCGAATGACCGTTTGCTCAGCAGATACCTCACTGTGTGCGCCTGGTTTTCACTGTTTTCCGTCTCACAAGACGCTGAGGTGAAGGTCTTATTTAGCACATTCAGTGAGCAGTTACATTTGTTGTATTCTTTCAAATTTCACAACATTTAAACACTAATGCTCAAATGGAGTAGGCTGAAGCAAATAAGCTTATGCGCACCTACCCCACATTACAATATTATACTATTTACAATATTAGACTTTTTGACAGTAAATGTTTTGTTAATGAACCTTTAATGCATACTTTGTTATCAATTTTATATTTTATACTGTTCTTTTATATAACAACACAGTCAGAATAAAACCAAGAAGCTTTTCCATCACATATTCTCAACATATTTATCACCAACAGTCATCTTATATTGTCTTTTAAATAGTAGTAGACTAGCAGCATTTTGTAAGTTGTCATTTAAACCATTCCAAAGCTTAACACCTTTTCTGGACATGCAGTGAGTTTTGAGGGTTGTGCGGGCGCATACCACCTTGAAATTATTTGATCCCCGCAAATCGTATCCACCCTCTCTATCAAAAAAAAAAAAACTGTTGAATATTGATTGGTAATTGATTCTGTCTTGCTTTGTACAAAATTAGCATTGACTTTAGGTTAACTAGATCTTCAAGTTTTAAGATTTTAGACTTCATGTAAAGTGTATTAGTATGGTCTGTGAAACCAACGTTATGCACAATCCTAATAGCTTTTTTTTAAAGTCTAACTACTGCCTCCAAATGGCTACTGTAGGTATTACCCCAGACCTCTGCGCAGTAGCTAAGATAGGGGAGAATGAATGCGTAATACAAGATTAGTAGAGCTTTGTTGTCCAGAAGGAATTTACATTTTCTCATAATTGCAATGTTCTTTGCCAATTTCTTTTGTTTGCTATGTATATGAGATCTCCAGCTGATATTGTGAGTAAGTATCACTCCCAGAAATTGATACTCATTAACCTTTTCTATTTCTTTGTTGTCCATTTTGATTCTGATTTCAATGTCTTTAGTTTGTTTGTCAAACAGCATCATTTTTGTTTTTGATATATTTAAAGATAAATTGTTTTTGTTAAACCAATCTTTAAGTTTTTCTAATTCTGCTGTCATCTCTGTCCAGTGTTGGGAACGTTACTTTAAAAAAGTAATTAGTTATAGTTACTGATTACTTTGTCAAAAAAGTAACTCAGTTACTAACTGAGTTACAAGATCATAAAAGTAACTAATTACCAACAAAAATAACTACTTAGTTACTTTTTTCATTAAAGAATGCAAGAATTACTACAATAGTAAAATATAAATGACTAATGACTGGAACATAATAAAATGTATGTCCAAATGTTTTTTATAAACCTGAATAACTTAAATAAATAAGCACTTAACAGGAGGAACTACTAACAGGAACATTACACTAATCTAGACTATTAAAAGGTCACTGTGTGATATTTAACAAGACCCCAATCAGCTAACATTTAAAATTGCAAATAGAAACACCTGTAAAGGTTCCCGAGCCTTTAAATGGTATCTCAGTCTAGTTAAATTACAGAAATAAATGTAATTTTGCACAGTATTCTAATTTTTCCAGCTTCACATAATTGTGTGTTTTTAGCAGCATTTCTGTTGCTGGTAATCTAGTAACGGTTAAATAAATAAATAAATATCCTTTAAAATGACACTAGAAGAGGCACAAATCTGATGGAGGACTTAAATGTACTAACGTGGGTCAGATCCAACCACAGAAGAGCTGAAGCTGGGTGGTAAACACACACAGGTAGTTCTGATAACACCTGAGCTCCATGACGTCTGAGACTGATGCATCAGTGTTACAGCGGGACTAAAGACATGATCAGAAACAGGTTACAGCTGGATGATCTAGGAAGGCAGAAGATCAGGACGTCTGAGCGGTGGACAGGTGAGCGGACCTTCGGGACGTCCCGCTGTCACGCTAAGAAGGGCACGGCTGCAGACCCGCAGATTCGCTGCTGCAGGTGGGAATCTGCAGCAGCGAATCTGCGGGTCTGCAGCCGTGATGCTCTTGGATGAAAACATCTGCCTCTTTAGCTCCTGATCAGCTGATGACAGCTTCAACACACCGCGCAGCTTAACGCACGCATTTCCTTATCAGTAACAGAAACGATCGTTTTGTTAAAAGAAGACCGTAATTAATTAGTTTGCTCGTTACAGAAAGAAATATTTTTTTATTAACGTGGTTATTTTAAACTGCGTTATTCCCATCACTTGCTGTGTCTACACTACAGCATGCAGCGACTGAGACAGTGAGAACACTGAGGGTCTCCGCCCACCCGGCCAATCATCATCGTGTTTGTAAGTGCGTTTCCGACACCTCTCTCTCCCAGGCTGCAGCTGAAGTGTGGCGGTCGGAAAGCCTCACACTGCTGCTCAATGTTCAACAAGCACATAGTAACGCACAACCTTCCGTCCCCAGTAACGGTAACGGCGTTGCAACGGCGGGAAAAGTAATTAATTAGATTATTCCGTTACCTATAAAAGAACGCCGTTATACTTAAACGGCGTTACTCCCAACACTGTCTCTGTCACAAGTAACTCTAGATCTTTACCTGAACATAATATTGTAGTGTCATCAGCAAATAAGATGATTTTGAGTTTTGATGATACCCTGCATATATCATTTATGTATAGAAGAAGCAGTATTGGTCCTAAGACTGAACCTTGAGGGACTCCACAATTTGTATTTCTGAGTCTTGACCTGTGATCATTTATCTGTTCGTATTGCTGTCTGTCGGTTAAGTAAGATTTCACCCAGTTATATGCAATCCCCCTAATCCCATTTTGTTGTAATTTTATTTTAAAGTATTTCATGGTCTACTGTATCAAAGGCCTTTTGGAGGTCTATAAATATGCCAACAGAATACATTTTATGATCCATTGTTTCGGTTACCTCTTCTATGAGAACTATCAGTGCAAGAGCAGTTGATCTATTTTGTCTAAATCCATATGGACTATTACTGAGTAAGTTGTATTTTTCAATTAAACCATTCATGCGTTCCACATACAGTTTTTCCATTACCTTCGATAACTGAGGAAGTATAGAGATCGGCCGATAGTTAGTGATCTGATGTTTTGCTCCACTTTTATAGATTGGACTGACTTTTGCTGTTTTCATCAGTTTGGGAAACTTTCCGCTTATAAAAGATAAATTGCAGATATGGGTTAAAGGTGTTGCTATATTAAATATTACCTGTTTTATTATAGTCATGTCAAGATCATCGCAATCAATAGACTTTATTTTTACAATTATTAACTATTTTGATGATTTCATTTTCATTTGTTGGTGATAGAAATAAAGAGTGTGCATTACCATATGTATTCGTACTGTCAACGTCACTATTTGATTTGGATATTTTAGAGGCAAGTTGTGGTCCGTTGTTGACAAAATAGTCATTAAAGGTATTAACAATAGTGTTCATGTTTGTTGTTTTTTCACTGTCAATTATATAATCTTGGAAAACAGCTCTGTTAAAATCCTTATTAATGGCTTGATTTAACACAGTCCATAGTCCATTCATATTATTTTTATTTCTTTCAATCAAATTTCTGTAATATTTTTTTACATTGTTTTATTATATTTATTAATTTATTTTTATATTTTTTATATTTGGTTTCCGGTTCAAATGTTCTCTTCCTCATATGTTTTTTATACAAGGTATTTTTCTTTTTGCATGCTTTCAATAACCCTTTTGTCATCCATGGACTAATTATTTTTATATGTGTATATGTACAGGTTTTAGCCGGACAATGTTTGTCATATAGTTCTTTAAATATGTCAACAAAGATTTCTACGCTTCATTTACATTATTTTCTCCAAAAACATTGTTCCAGTTTTGTTCCGAAAGGCTTTTGTTAAGAGCACTTATTGAAAGTTCAGATCTCAGTCAGATTTTATGTTTATTGTTTATGTTTAATCATTTAGCAGACGCTTTTATCCAAAGCGACTTACAATTTCTAATCTATAGGGCATGTTGGGATCTGTGGGGCAAACCGGAGTACCCGGAGGAAACCCACGCATGCATGGGGAGAACACGCAACTCCACGCAGAAAGGCCGCAGCCGAGCCGAGTTTCGAACCTGCAACCTTCGTGCTGCAAGGCAACAGTGCTAACCACTGCGCCACCATGCAGCCATGATTTTCTTTCTTACAGTATCGCTTCTATTTTCTGTGTTTGTACTGTATTCTAGAGATATAAAAATTGGCAAGTGGTCACTGATATCATTAATAAGTAGTCCACTTGATATGCTGGTATTCATAACGTTTGTAAAAATATTATCAATAAAAGTAGAGTAATATGCAGTGATCCTGGTGGGACGAGTGATCACTGGGAATAATGAAAGACTGTACATGGTAGGTCTGTGTAATTTTGATTTTAATAGATCGGAATTAAAGTCCCCACAGATAAATATTTCTTTGTTGTTGACCTTTTTAAAAAACCTCTCTATATAGTTAATGAATACTTCCATGTCAGTACCTGGAGCTTTGTAAATAAAAGACAGAAGAACATTTTTCCTTTTATCCATAATGATTTCAACTGTTACACATTCAAACAGATTATCCACAGTTGTAGTCATGCTTTCCACCAATTTTGCATCCAAATCTGTATGCACCTACAGGGCAACTCCCCTCAGAGTTTGTGGTTTCTATTTTGATTGTACATCTGGTAAATATCTCATTTAAAATCCCCATATTTATTTTCATTTATCCATGTCTCAGAGTGTTATTATTTCAAAGTTTATATCTAATGTATTCAAATATTCTTTAAAGTTATCAAAACTTGCATAGAGGCTCCTGCAATTTATATGTAATATAGACATGTTATCAGATTTAATCAATACCTTCAATTGTTCATCTTGATAATATTTACAGCTATGAGAGATTTTGTAAAAAAAATGTAAGTCAGGGTCTACACTGTTTAACTCATTTGTTAGTTTGTGATCATTGAGTGTAAATATTTCTAAATCTAAATCATGAAAATAATCTTCATCTTCATTATCTGATGAGGATAGATCAGTAAATGGTATCTCAGCTATGGTGAGTACGTTTGGTTGAATGTTACCGTATAATCTCAAGTATACTTATCTAGTTCAGAGCATTCCCGGATCTGGAGAACTTTGGCCTGTTCAGGAGTTCCATTTAACTTAATTCATATCCTGCAGTCAGACGTACAGGTTCCTTGGATCTTATTTTCTTTACGTAGTCGTCGAGCATGTCAAATGTTCGTTTATGTATACATTTGTTCCTTTTAGATTTCTCCCTTGTTTTAATAAAGCTGTTTTTTGTCTCTTGTTTGTAAATCTTAACATGATACTTGGTCTGACTCGTCTATCCTTACGAGGAAGCGGGTAGCAGGCTTCGATGTCTTTACTGTCTAAAGTGATTCCTTTGCTGTTCATGAACCGAACAACCTGTTGCTTCACTGACTCCACTGATGAAGTTTCACCGCCACCATCATTTCAAGGTTAGGAGTATGGGTATGGTGGCTGGAAAGAAGGGCCAGGCAAGGAGTTTATGCCAATCAACTCCAAGAGATGCGTCTTAAAAACCCAGAATGCTTCCAACAGTACTACCACCTGGATCCTGAATCCTTCGAGAGGGTAGTGGAAACAGTGGGCCCAACAACCCACAAGGTAACGATTTGTTTATTTTTCTGACACGCAGACAGGGCAGGGGGCTGCATCTGAATACATCTTGGAATTATGTGAAAAGAGAACTCGCTTTGATTGGCCACTGGCATTTTTCAGCTCAGCCAGCAGCTCACGTAGTATGCACACGGTGAGTTTTTACCCCCCCCCCCCCGTGAGGCGGAAAATATCAAACCAATCAGATATTCACCTCAACGTCTCGCGAGGTGGAAAACTGAGTGAAAATCAGAGCACACAGCGAGGTATCTGATGAGCACACGGTCATTCGAGGCCGTTTGAACTCGTGTGCAGCGGGCTTAACATAAAGTCCGCTTTTAGATAAGCACTGTTGAGAATCTTTAGCTTTGTTTTTTTTTGTTTTGTTTTGTTAAAGCATTCATTTTCATTTGAACTTTTGACAAATCCCCACCACGTAATGTCCTAAAATGTGGTAAAGCCAAGGTTAACCCATTTCTTATGATACATTTCCATTAGAAAGGGATCGGATCGGTGCTGAATCCCTTCTGATTATTGCAGAGCTTAAAGTCAAAGTCACAAAATATCTGCAACAAGAGAACAAAGAGTCATGCAACAGATGGTCTGCCCACCACTTAGCTCCTTCTTCAGATTCACTCAGTCACTCTGGGATTGCATGACGGGTTTAAGGACATATGGTGTTCACAGATCGTATTTTGCCTCTCTCTCTCTCTTCACTCCACTCACTACTCTGTTGTGCTTACAGAAAAGTTAAAAGAATCTTCACATCTTTTTTTCCTTCATCTGACCACGACAGGCAAGACTGTAATGTTTTTACCTCTGTGTGCATTTGTCTCTAAGCTGCCACTGATCAACTTTTGAAGTCTTCCTCATCTGAGATGGCCACCTCAGGCTCCCAACACAAATAAGGCAAATAATGAGCTAACATTTGTGACTCTAGTACAGGGGTGGCCAATCCTGGTCCTAGACAGCGAATATCGAGCAGGTTTTGTGGTTTCTCTGCTCCAACGCACTTGATTCAGTGGTAAAATCACCTGTGCAGCAGCTCATCAATTGGACATCCCTGCTCTAGTAACTTAGAGCCATCCCCAACACAAACGGTAGATGAGGCATAAAGAGTAGTCCACACTGGAGGTGTCAGCAGCTTGAAACGGCAGCGGGATGTCGCTGATTCTAATAGAATCTATTATAGTCTATAGGGTTGATAAAAACCAGAAGAGGAGCAGACATTTTCAGGCGTGTCCCAGAAGCAGCTCGCCATGTCACGCTGATGCCTCCAGTGTGCCCGCTGTAGAGCCTGCCTGCACTTTAGCCAAATCTCTTATCACTGGGTGGTCAAACCCATGTCAAGATGGCTGCCACAGTCCAATTACATGAGTAAATAGAAAATGGTTAGAAGTCAAGCAATTTTACAGTTACCGAGCTAAATATCATGGGGTGGCAGCTGAGAGTTATTTGTACTTTGAGTTTTAACTGTCAAGTTCCTGGGCAGAGGTGAGTCACACCATCTCCTCTCACCAGACTCTGAGCTAATTCTCCACAGGTGAGGAGCAGGGGGAGCGGCAGCTGCAGGAGATTTTCCAATCAGGGACGCGGGTTCAAAAGGAGGATGGAGACACATCACTTTGCCGGATGATTGCACCAGTTTAGGTAGCACCAGCCTTTGACCTTGATCTAGTTTGTTCGTGTTTTGACTCGTGTTTGTTAATTGGATTTATGATCTCGGATTGTGTTTTTGGATTACGATTTGGATTATCCCTCACGCCTGGTTTTTGTTCCACTCAGGATCCTCACATCATCTACTCACCTTCGCTGTCTACGTTGTCTGGATAATACTCATCATGTCCCATCCTCCTCCGCTGCTCCTATTTGGCTTCCCTCTGCTACCTCGCCTCTCCTGGACCTCTCACCCTCTGCCCAGCTTCCTTCCCGGCTTCCTCTCATCTCCTCATTAACCTGAGCACTTCAGCGACTCGAGCCGTATTGCTCATCCCACAGGACTTCCCTGTGCGGTTTCAGTTCCCGTTTTTATAATAAAGACATTTTACTTTACTGCTTTGGACTACGTGTGATGATTCTGCATGTCTTGGGTTAGGCACTTCTCAAGTCATGACATTAACAGAGAACTCAAAATCTTGCGATATAAGGCGGCGGCCGATGCTAATCCCTTCAAGGAACACAAGGCCTTCATTCTAACATGTTCTCATTTTATAAATATATGACGTAATTAATGTTTCATCATTCATACACTTGTTTTAATCAATGCACCGCTACAAATCTGCTTGTTTTTTATGTACCAATCTGAAGCTCCGCCCACATGTCCAAACATGGTCCTTTCTGGTCCCAACAGAATAAAAGACAATGAGAAGTCAGTCTAACATACAGTCCTCAGGTTTGTTAATCATCAAGAGTGGGTCTAATGAATCATGGCAACAAAAAGCAGAACTTGCTTCGTGTGGGCTTTGGGTCCCAGCAGTCTGAGGGAGGCTGTGGGTTGTTCCATGTCGGGCCTTCCGTTTTCCTGTTCTATCTGGATGGGCGAGTGAGTTGGGGTCCTGTTGCACATCAGAGTTTTAGTGTGAGTAAGTCAGCAAGTGAGCAGCGTCTCGTTTTAGCTCGCTCCCCTCTCTGTTGGTGTCTGCGTCAGCCAGAATCTATCTCTGGCAGCTTGCTCATCCTCCTCCTCCACCCCCGTACACAATCGCACACATACACACACCCTCTTGTGCATGTGTGTGCAACTTCCTTGGGTTTAGGAGCTGCTTTACCAAAGAAGTACTTCCACAAAGTAAAAACCCTAAAATTAGAAGACAACTGCTGACATCGTCCCTCAACAACAGGACCATCTGGTGCTGGAAATAAACACTGAACCTTCGTAGAGCATCTGGCTCTGATTCCTGGAAGAGTGAGTCTCAATTAAGTCCACAGTGGTTCTAACTAGTGAGTCAATGAGCAAATCAACCGTCCATTAAAGTGATTAGATGCTACAACTCCAATTTGACCCGAACTAGGGGGAAACACAAATAAAACTCAAAAAACTGAAGGAACTGGAACTGAAAGGGCTGCTTGTAGCTTCGTTCACTGACAGCTTCCAGCTCGTCTTCACTGGCTAGCTGCTCCATCTGTAGTATTTATAACTGTTATTGATCGAGACAGATTTAGCTAAGACGGAAATGCGGCACTTGAGATTTAGCAGGAGACTACAGGAAGTGTGTTTGGTTCGTCACGGTCACTAGCAGACAGAATGAGGCAGTTGTACGGCCATTGCCTGCCTATTTCTTTTTTTACCTGCCTCATCATCATTCGTGCTCCATTAAACTGTAAACACAAACATCACTGTGCATTAAAAGGCCCCTGCAGTCAGCGCTCCATCCCCTACGAGTGACAAACATGTCAGCTTTAACGGTCTCTGCACGCTTTACCATGAGTCACCCGATCAATCCGAGCCGGTGTCCTGACTTCCTGTAGGAGGCTACTGTGTGAACACAGAGCTGCTGGGGCCTTCTGTTTAGGCTGTTGATGGATGACTAATCGTCCATCTAAAGGGCTCCGGGTTTGACTGAAGACTCCGGGCGTGCAGCCAACATACTGCCGAAGCTGCCATCAAGCGGTCTACTTCCAGGGAAACTGCAGGTGGTCAATCACCAGGAGAAAAATGCACACATTTATGGTGCAGAGAAGGAAATGAAACTCAATGTGCATGAAGGGTAGGGGGGGCTTTCCAATGTTATCCCCATGAGTGGATTCAACTGGATGTGCGAATGTAACACTGATATTTGCACAAATATAGCTGCTGCCGTTGGGTGGCGTAGCGATAATTACTGTGATTATGTGGAAAAGCAGCGATGCAGCTGCTGTAGGTATGGGCCTCAGTTCAGCACCATCGGCGGCTTTAATCACAGGAAGGCGACTCTCTGCAGCTTTCACCCGGTGTTTACCTAACTGCTACTGACTGTAAACTTCTCACTTCGAATCTGTACAAGTCCGCAGCAAACACACACTATTTTATAAAGTGACTAGATAAACCGACAGCCAACAAGCCTTTCGTCAACCATGGCTGTAATCCACATCAGTAAACATGTCAGCATCATCCGAGTTACATCAGATTTGACTGTAAAGAGCTGTGTAACCTCACAATTATGAATAATAATAACAACCTTTTCTCTCAGTGGGGGACGACAGATTAATATAAACTAGCAACAACACGACCATCGCAAAGTCAGATCATTTCAGCTCTTCCAGCTTTTAGAAAAAGGCTCTTCAGCACCCGGTTGTTGGATAATGCCTCCCACCTGCAGCATCTTCTAAACACCATCCGCTTGACTTTGTTTTAACCTACAAATTTAAATGTGCAACACTGGACATGAAATAAAAACAATCAGCCAGATGTTGTTTGAGTTTTTACTATCAAAATTGGGCTAATCCTTGAGATTTTAATTGAACACATTGGTTAATTATTAGAATAAGCCAACAAAATGTGACTAAACCATTAGAGTTGTGATTTTATGACTGTAGATGGCATTTTGAAATCAATTTGGTAACGTAATCAGCCATTTGTGTGGCCAGTGAAAGGTTTGTGTTTATTCGTTATTTCAGCAGCTGCAGCACTAAAACGTCTCTGTTTAATAGAACTGCTGATTATTTTCTTGAGTCAAAAAACTCAGACTTGTGAATTATCAGAACAGAGTCAAGGTGCTTTTGTCTGAATGAAGCACTGAGGCAGTTTTTGGCTTTTCCTGATAAAAATTGTAGAATATTTGAAGTTCTAATCAAGTCTTCATAGCTAAAAGGTTAATCTCAACCACAGAGTGGATGAGGAAGATGTTTTAAAATGATCTAAGCCTTTTTGAAGTCATGGTTTGACATTTTTAAGTGGGACCACACAGATCATGTGCATTGTTTATTTAACCCTCTCCACTAGATTTAGCATCTACTGTGGATATCAAAAGTCTACACCCTCCTGGTAAAATGTCAGGTTCCTGTGTTGCACAAAACTGAGACAAAGATTTAAAAAAATCTGAACTTTTACCACTTTTAATGTGTCCTAAACTGTACCACTCAATTGAAAAACAAACTGAAATCTTTTAGGGGGAAGGAAGAAAACCAGAAAAACTAAAATAAAGTGGTTGCATGAGTGTGCACACCCTTAAACTAATACTTTGTTGAATCACCTACTGGTTTATTAAAGGAATCAGTCTTTTAGGGCATGGGTCTTTCAGCATGGCATATTTTGACTTCTGAAGATTTGTCCTCTCTTCTTTGCAGAAACATCTGTCAGATTGGGAGGGCATCTCCAGTGCACAGCCCTCTTCCGATCCAGGTCTGGGCTTTGGCTGGGCCATTCAAAAACTCATCTTCTTCTGAAGAAGCCATTCCTTTATTGATCTGGGTGTATGCTTTGGGTCATTATCATGCTGGAAGATGAAGTTCCTCCTCGTGTTAAGCTTCCTATCAGAAGCCTGAAGGTTTTGTGCCAGTATTGATTTGGAACTGTTCACAAGTCCCTCTATCTTAACTAAGGCCCCCGTTCCAGCTGAAGAAAAAAGTTCCAAAGCATGATACTGCCACCACCATGCTTCACTGTGGTTATAGTGTTCTTTTGGTGATGAGCAGTACTGTTTTTGTGTCAAACATTTTTTTTTTTTTGTAATTATGGCCAAGTTCCATCATGTTTTCATCAGACCATAAAACTTTTTCCTGCGTGCTTTAGGGAGACTTCAGATGGCTGGATGTTTTTCTTCATACGAAAAGGTATTTGCCTTGCCACTTTACCCCATCGCCCAGACATATGAAGAATACGGGAGACTGCCGTCACATGTACCACACAGCCAGTACATGCCAGATATTCCTGCAGCTCCTTTAATGCTGCTGTAGGCCTCTTGGTAGCCTTCCTGACCGGTTTTCTTGTCTACTCATCAATTTTGGAGGGACGTCCAGTTCTTGGTAATGTCACTGTTGTGCCATATTTTCTCCACTTGATGATGACTGTCTTCATTGTGTGTTTAACATAATTTTGAACATGACTGCTTAATTCTGAACACAGCTACATCTCCAGTTAAGGGTGTGTACACTTATGAAATCACACTATTTTAGTTTTTTTTTGGTTTCGATCCCTCCACCTAAACGATTTCAGTTTTTTTTTTTTTGTTTGTTTTTTTCTCAATTGAGTGGAACAGTCTAAAGGTCACATTGAAGGTGATAAAAGTTCTGATATGATTTATCTTTGTCTCATTTTTAAACAGCACAGGAACCGGACATTTTACCAAGGGTATGTAGACTTTTGATATCCACTGTAAAGATTGAAAATGATGAAATTTTGCTAAACAAGTCTCTGTGAATGAGGATGTCTCAATGCAAAGGTTTTCTCCTAGGCACGGGGGTGGACTAATCATGTTTTGAGGTGGAAATACGTGTCAATATTTCACATCACATTCAGGGCTGAGTGTGAGAAGAAACAATAAGGAGCTGCTCACAGATGAACGTGGCTCTTACACCATTATCTAAATCAAATTTAAGCACATTCAAGTACTTCCCAGATGAGTTTTCAAGATTTTCCAGGACATGAATTTGATGTTTTTTCACACATGAAAAGTTCATGTATGATTCAGCTTTATAGTTGTGTAAAAGAATATTATATTTCTAAATCTTGAAAATACCGCATTTTAATTCAAGCATTTCCAAGCACCTATAAAAACCCTGCATACGTAGAACAGCAGACCTGCCTTAAGAAAACATCTGATCATGGGCTGCAGCCTCATTTTCCTCTTTGGTAATCAGCCACAAATGCACAAACATGGCTGATAAATGATCATTTGACAAATTTCAGCTGATTCAAGGACCTTGACCCCTTCAGCACCAGGAAGGAGGCAGCCAGGATTATGGAAGATCCTTTAATGGTGGACATAATCTGCTCCAGGTGTTCCGATCTGGCAGGAGGCTGAGATCCATCCCACTGTATACGTTTGAGTCGTTGCTGCTTCTGCTTTTGTGTGTCCACCCCATAATATTATTTATTTATTTATATTAACAACCGGTTGCCATGTGCCCTTTGAAGACTCTGATATGAAGCACACAGCTTCCTACTCCAAGTGCCAAAACAGATTCCTTGTAGTTACTATCTGCATCTAGTTGGCTTTAAAGTTTAGTTAAGTTTATCGCCCTAAACTCTTAAACGCTTTTTGTAACCAATCTGAGCATTTACTAAACAAGTATCAGCGGACATAGCTTTAACCGCTGGAGTTCTGAGTCTAGGATGTACCTGGCCAGGGCCTGGACTTTAGCCGCATGTCTCTCTTCCAGCTCCAACAGCTTCTTCTTCTGTAAATCCGTTTCCTGCCTCAGGCCTGCTGAGTGCTCCATCTCTCCATCCAAAAGGCTGCGTAGAGACCTTTAAAACACGCAAAGCACATCACACCCGTGTTGACGTGCAACATACAGCAGGTTTGTGTCACATCGGGTTCAGGTGACAGCGCCCGTCTCACCGAGACGTATTCCCCGACTAAACGACGGCCTTCTGGTGATGTTGTTTACATAAACAACAGATTAGATAAATGCCACTTTAATTGCTGCTCTAAATGAGAAGATGAGTCACAATCAACTGTAATGTGAAACACTTCATCAACACAAATCTGTGGCTGCATCATTTTTATTACCCTGGGTGGAAATCAGAGTTTATTATTAAAATCATAATGCTGCTTGGCAGAGTGACATTAATCCTGATTAACAGCATAGGTGCATTAATATGATACTTTCTGGAGTCGTTCCAACTAGATTTTATTAATCTGGCTTGGAAATTTCACATTTCAGCAAGCATTCATCTGTGGAGGCTTGTTTATAAAGAAAAATGAAGGTGAATGACAAAAGATTTCTAGAAAACCTGATTTGGCTTCAATAAATCATTTCACACAGAGCTTGTTTCATTCCCCCAAATAATCCATCTTAGCTTAAAAAAATATGAAATTCTGAAAAGTGAAAACAATGAAAATAAGAAAACAGTGCCTGTGTGTGTATTAAAACTGACTCAGCTAGAGAGAGAGAGAGAGAGAGAGAGAGAGAGAGAGAGAGAGAGAGAGAGAGAGAGAGAGAGAGAGAGAGAGAGAGAGAGAGAGAGAGAGAGAGTGCGTGCGTGCGTGTGGACATACGTGTTCTGTTCTTCCAGCTCGTCCTTCCTGTTCATCATGGCGACGATGGCCTGACGCAGCTCCGCTGAAGGGACGGAAACCCAGAGGGGTCAGATGCATTCAGCGGTCATTTATAAAAACAGGCATTAGCTAGGAGCACTGATAGGGTGCTGTATTGGGTTGGCCTTTAAATAACAAAAACAGTTTTGATGTCTTCACTGCTTTGCATTTAAACGACGATGCCAACAAAACTCAGGAAGGTAGCAACATGCAGAGAAGTTGGTGGAATACGAGACACACCCTCCAGAAAGATCCACTTGTGTTGTTACACGTGTGTTTGTGGCCTTTTGCTCAGCAAGCCTTTCGTTTATTCCATGGATGTGGTTTTTAAACATCATGTCAGGTGAGCTCATAAATAAGCTCGTCTCTGGAGAACACAGACACCGCTCTTTAGCTCAACAATCTGTAAAATGGCTGGATCATGTCTAATTTGGAAAATCAATCCTGGTGTGAAGAAAACCATGATGCTGCTACACTCTTGTTTCTGCCTGCTGAGAAGACCTCTGTGATTCTACCACCTCGGCCCAGGACTCTACGTCTGTGTCAGGTTGCAGAGATAGAAGATCCCACTAGCGTGATGGTAGGCGTGAGGCCGGTGTGCAGCAGCCATAATCTGGTGTGCCATCATCACTGCAACATCTTTAGCTGTAAGGTTCTTACTTATTCCTCCTAGGTGGGCCAAAATTGCTCCTGCATCAGTGGTGAACTTATAACGGCTTCAGTGTTTTCTGGGTGTGACCTATGGTATCCTACTAGTAGGAGGTGTCCGGAAAACCAAAGGACAGCAATGGGATGCATCCTAGGCAGAAGCTCAAACCACCACAGATTCATTATTTTGATGTGGAGGAGTTAGATATATATATATATACACACATATATACCCATATACCCATATATATATATATATATATACACACATATATACCCATATACCCATATATATATATATATATATATATATATATATATATATATATATATACACCCATATATATATATATATATATATATATATATATATATATATATATATATATATATATGTATATATATATATATATATATATATATATGTATATATATATATATATATATATATGTATATATATATATATATACACATATATATATATATATGTATATATATATATATACACATGTATATATGTATATATATACATATATATGTACATATATATACATTATATATATACACACACACACACACACATATATATATATATATATATGTATATATATATACATATATATATACGTATATATATATATACATATATATACAGGTGCTGGCCAGTAAATTAGAATATCATCAAAGGTTGAAAATATTTCAGTAAATCCATTCAAAACGTGAAACTTGTACATTATATTCATGCAATGCACACAGACCAATGTATTTCCAATGTTCATTACATTTAAATTTGATATTCATAAGTGACAACTAATGAAAACTCCAAATTTGGTATCTCAAAAAATTAGAATATTCTGAAAAGGCTGAATATAGAAGACACCTGCTGCCACTCTAATCAGCTGATTTACTCAAAACACCTGCAAAGGCCTTTAAAAGGTCCCTCAGTCTTGTTTTGAAGGCACCACAATCATGGGGAAGACTTCTGACTTAACAGCTGTCCAAAAGACAATCATTGACACCTTGCACAAGGAGGGCAAGACACAAAAGGTGATTGCTAAAGAAGCTGGCTGTTCGCAGAGCTCTGTGTCCAAGCACATTAACAGACAGGCGAAGGGACGGAAAAAATGTGGTAGAAAAAAGTGTACAAGCTCTAGGGATAACCGCACCCTGCAGAGAATTGTGACGACAAACCCATTCAAAAATGTGGGGGAGATCCACAAAGAGTGGACTGCAGCTGGAGTCAGCGCTTCAAGAACCACCACGAGGAGACTCATGAAAGACATGGGATTCAGGTGTCGCATTCCGTGTGTCAAGCCACTCTTGAACATGAAACAGCGCAAGAAGCGTCTCGCCTGGGCCAAGGACAAAAAGGACTGGACTGATGCTGAGTGGTCCAAAGTTATGTTTTCTGATGAAAGCAAGTTCTGCAATTCCTTTGGAAATCAAGGACCCCGTGTCTGGAGGAAGAGCGGAGAAGCACAGAATCCACGTTGCATGAGGTCCAGTGTAAAGTTTCCACCGTCAGTGATGGTGTGGGGTGCCATGTCATCTGCCGGTGTTGGCCCACTCTGTTTCCTGAGGTCCAGGGTCAATGCAGCCGTCTACCAGGAAGTTTTAGAGCACTTCATGCTTCCTGCTGCTGACCAACTTTATGGGGATGCAGACTTCACCTTTCAACAGGACTTGGCACCTGCACACAGTGCCAAAACCACCAGCACCTGGTTCAAGGACCATGGTATCCCTGTCCTTGATTGGCCAGCAAACTCGCCTGACCTTAACCCCATAGAAAATCTATGGGGTATTGTGAAGCGGAGGATGCAATACGCTAGACCCAACAATGCAGAGGAGCTGAAGACGACTATCAGAGCAACCTGGGCTCTCATAACACCTGAGCAGTGCCACAGACTGATCGAGTCCATGCCACGCCGCATTACTGCAGTTATTGAGGCAAAAGGAGCCCCGACTAAGTATTGAGTGCTATACATGCACATTCTTTTCATGTTCATTCTTTTCAGTTGGCCAACATTAGAGAAACAAACATTTTTTCATTGGCCTTTAGAATATTCTAATTTTCTGAGATACCAGATTTGATGTTTTCATTGGTTGTCACCTATAAATATCAAAATTAAATGTAATAAACATCGGAAATACATTGGTCTGTGTGCATTGCATGAATATAATGTACAAGTTTCACGTTTTGAATGGAATTACTGAAATATTTTCAACCTTTTGATGATATTCTAATTTACTGGCCAGCACCTGTATACATATGTATACATTATATATACACACACACACACATATATATATATATATATATATATATATATATATATATATATATATATATATATATATATAAAATCTCAACACCCACACTGTAAAAAGCTTGCTATGCCCCTGCTTCTTGCTGCAAGGCAACAGCACTAACCTGTGTCACTGTGCAGTCACTTCCACCTCATTTATTAGTTAAAAAATGTTTAAGTCAAATTACTGAAATTAACAACCTTTTGCACCACAGTCAGATTTTTTGAGTTTCACCTGTAAATATGCAGGGTAGCAGCACCTTTCTGCATCAGAGGACTCAAACGCACTTTACATGAAAGTGGATAATTCACCCATTCACACACATTCACATGTAGTGGGTAATGAGGCTGCTGAGCACAGGTGCTCCAACCACCACCAGCAGGAGAGCTGGGTGGCAAGGTGTCTTGCCCAAGGATACAAGTCGGGATCAATCCTACAACCTTCTGATTACTGGGCAACCCGCTCCACCTCCAGAGCTACTGCTGCCCCAAAGACCTTACTAAAAAGATAAAGTCGTCACTACCAATGAAATATGTACTCTTTGACATATTTCTCACAAAAATGCTGAAAAAAATCAGCTTGCAATCAGATCATTATAATGTTTGGGGATAAATGGGATTTGGCCAAAATCAGTATCAGAAGGTCAGATCTGTACAAACATTTAGATAATGGCACTGGTCCTGAGAATGAAATTAGTGTAACTACTTCCTGACGCACTGATGCATGTTTGCGTCATTTTTTCTTCTGTTCAACATTTTCTTCTTCAGTCTTGAAGCATCATGGGGTGATGTTAATCTCCCGCCTGATATTAGGCACAGATCTGGACCGCGCTGCACCGGCGCTGCGACTCATCTCCACAGTTACATTACGCCCAAAGGTTAACGCAAAGGTTTCCAAACGGCTCACTCGACGCCTCACCACGACTTCCTAAAATAACGACCGTGAGAAAAGGAGTTTATCCACACTGAAACCACCATTTCATTTTCATAATTATCACAGAACGCAGATACAAGTAGGTTTCTTCTTGCCGCAAGCTATGAGCTCTGCTTTTTTAGGATGGTGGGGATGATGAAGAGCAAACGAGGAAGTCTATTATCTCTGCAGCTCTTTTCTTCTTATCAGCATGCCAGAAATAAAAGTGACCTTTAGTCCGACCACGCGTTCATAGCAGGCACCACAGTCGAGCCATTGGGGACTTCAGTTAGAGCCCCCTCTATCCTCGCAGGCAGACGTGGACAAATTACAGGACGAGAGCATGAACGTGTGTGTGAGAACACATATGCATGCACCTCTGCATCTATATGTTTAAGAGCCTTTCAGGGAAAAGCTCGTGTTTGTGTGTCAGGCCTTCACTACAGATCCTATGTGCTCCAAGAATAGGTGCTATAATAGAGAGCTATAGGCCATGTAATCAAGCTGCCTTGTGAATCACAGACACCATGGTCTACAATCAATGGACTATTTGGACGCACACGCTGTCAAATGCAGCTTGAAATCACTAAAGCGACAGCTCACTGTGCCCTTTCAGCACAGGGGTGGAGTTTTTTTCCTCTGTAAAGCAGGAACAAAAATCAAAAAGGTTGTGAATAAATATGGACGTTTAAATGTAAATTACTGCAGAGTCCAATAAGAGAAATCTGACAGGATCTGTAAACTAAGGTGTCCTTGTGCACACACTGAAGGTAAACAGAATATCTGAGATGTGAATAAACAGGCTTAATCAATAAACTTGTTTCAATAAACATTCATTTTATTGTATAGTATTTTTCCATGGTTTCAGACATTATCTAATGTGGAAGATGCCAAGCCAAGCAATGATGTAGCGCAGGGAAAGAGTCGTGTTCATCCAACTATGTTTGAGTGCAACTGAGGCAAGCCCGTCTAACACTTATTAAACACAAATACATTTTATTGATCATTATTTATAGTCACCACCAGTTATCATAGTAGAACAGCATTCTCAAAGACTTCCTTTTAGTCATTATTAAGGTAGCACCATCGACATATAAATATTGGACAATGGGTTTCCACAGCCTCCAATAACACCTTTTTGAAGAAAAATGGGAGGTGGCCACCACCGCCATTTTGACTGTGTCACAGGTTCCGTCAAGCCCAGGCAATTCCACAAAAGGGAAGAGAGGTGGAGCTGAGGGTGGGGCTGCAAGGCTGGGATCAACTGACGACACCCGGTCGAACTAGCTACAAGCTAACCTGAAGCTAACCCAAAGCTAACGCAGAGGTGGGAGCTAAGCTAACGGAGATAGCAACCTAGCTACAACCGGAGTTAACTGTGCACAACACCAGAGCTTCTGAGTCAGAGATACGCCGGGCTGACCGCTGGGTAAAACCGGGTGGAACACAAGAGGTCTCCGAGAGCTCCACAAGCCGGCAGCCCGCGCAGCAGACAAGCACCACTGCGATCTGAGATGCGCAGAGCTGCCGCTGGGGAGAACCGGGTGGAAAGGTTTCCATCCAGAGCTCCACAAGCCGGCAGCCCGTGTAGCAGACAGAAGCCGCGATCAGACAGAGATGTGCCGAACTGCGGGGAGGGGAGAACCGGGTGGAAAATAGAAGAATCTCGAGAGCTCCACAAGCCGATAGTCGGAACCCAGCTCCACCAACATGTTATATTTCAACCCATTTTCTAAAATGCAGCATTATGTTAAATGCACTGGGATTTGCCCTATTACTTTTAAATTTCATGGTTAAACAGTACATGTTAAAATCTAAGCTCAGCTAGTGCAAGAGCGGCAGTGACCTAAAATACATAAATATATTTTACTTATCGAAAAAAGGAAGTGGAGACTCATTGAACACTCTATTAGTGCAATTAATGCCACAGCAAGTCATTCTGTCCAACAATTGGACAAATAATATCCAAAAAAGAATACACAAACGCTACAACTAATGGTCTAAGTTGAGCGACTGAAAATGACCGAATAGTTTTCAGGCGAGGCTGAGTCTCAGACTGAGGCCTTTCCCCGGAGCAAGCTCGGTGGTCACGTGGGTCTGATGCTCATTAATTATACTGAATTTTAGGCTTTTAATACACTTAAACAGAAGAGTGAGAAAAAAATTCACCCCCCTCAGAGTTGTCATGAGTGTAAACTAGATCATTTAAACAAAAAACATGTTCTGGTACCAGGCTGTGTACTAGGCTGTAAACATGTTTATTTCTGCTGTGAAATTGGTATTTTTAAAATGGGAGCCAATGAGGATTTGCTCGCTTCTGACACCAGCCCCCAGCGGATGAGGGTGGAACTGCAATTTATTTCATTTCCGCGTTGGCTTCAATTTTTCATGGGTAGCACACACATATTATGAATGCCTTTGGCGGAATTCAAATGAGCCATTTCAATCTAGATTAATCTAGATTAATGCCAAGATTACAGTGAGATTAATCTTTAAAAATTAATCTATGCCCACCCCTGATGTTTAACATTTCTGATCATTTTCAAGGAGGGGGGGGGGGGGGGGGGGGGGTCTAAAGTTCTTTATTATTCCTGGTAATGTGTTTTAATGTTATTTTCATTTATTTATTAAGTCATGCATTTTTTTTATTGAAGTGTTCAAGGGAGAAAACTACGAAATCATAAAAATCTTAAAAGTATTGGGGGTTTCCAAGATGAGGGCTTGTGTCTCACATGGGTGGTGGAGCTCTCAAGCAGATGTCCTTTTAAAAGTTGTTTTTAGACAGAACTTTGCAAAACGCTCAATGCCTAACGGTTCCTTTTGGCTCTGATGTTTGCTGTAGTTCCTGGATTGATTAATAGATGATGGACCAATGCTTGGCGTTAAAATCGGCCAGCGGCGGCTTCCTGCATGCACGATTCATCATCAGTCTGGATGCAGTGGTGTAAACATCTTTTGTGACTGCAGCTAGAAACCACCGCTCTAGCCACGGGAGCATGAGGGCAAACTGCTGTAAGAGCACACCACATTATCGGTGAGGGAGTAGGAAGCTGTGTGCTTCATATCAGAGTCTTCAAAGGGCACATGGCTCACGGTCGCCTTTGTTTACCAATTTAAGGAGAACACCTCTACGCCCTGAATCACACATATGTTGTACTTCAATTTAAATTAAAAGTAATGATGTGTGTTTCGACCTCACCAGTCATGTATTTTGAGATTTTTCAGCTTGTAAAAATCAGTAATTACTATGACTACAATTACTATGGCTAAGTTTCTTTATCTGTTCCAGTGTCTTCCGATTTATATTTCTACACCTTTTTTTTGGAAGGAGGAGGGGTGATAGGTTGCTTTTGGGCTTTATTGCACAAAAAAAGTCTGAGAACCTGTAAAAAGGTGTTGCAGTTACCCTATCACTTGGAGGGCATGGCTTTTCCGAATTATTGCTGGGCTTCTAAAATGTTTCGTCATCTGTCTTTTTGTGATTATTATGTTTAGATTTTTTGTAGGATCGTGTGTGTGTGTGTGTGTGTGTGTGTGTGTGTGTGTGTGTGTGTGTGTGTGTGTGTGTGTGTGTGTGTGTGTGTGTGTGTGTGTGTGTGTGTGTGTGTGTGTGTGTGTGTGTGTGTGTGTGCGCGTGCGTACGTGTGTCTGTGTGTGAGTGCGTGCGTGCGTGTGTGTGTTTTCTCTGAGTGTTACTTTGAACTCTGACTTGTCTATTTTCTTCTTTGGGTTTGATCCAGTGTAGCAGGGTGGAGGGGAAAGGAGGGTCTTGTTTTAAAATTACTGTTAAAAAAAGGCTTTGATCAAAAAAGTATTGGCACTTAACATCGCTACCACTTCATCAATATTACCAAATATTTCATTATAACAATACTGACCCCAAATTAAATGAATAAATGCAAAAAACAAATTGTTGTCGAGGTTAAAGTGTTAACCATGCTTTACAACAATCCATCCATTTCTAGTGCTTATCTGAGTTCAGGACAGAGGGAAAGCCCCATTCCCTATCTCCCTAGCTCCTCCTGAGGTCCCAAAGCATTCCCAGACCAGAAGGGATATGTGTCATTCATCCAGCGAAAACCTCAAGAGGGAGGCAAACCATGATGCATTCTGTTCAGATGCCTGGACCACCTCAGCTGATTCACTTTGATGAGGAGGAGCAGCCTTCTCCCCAACTCCTTAACTCATCTCTAGATGCCTTTGGGATGATCCTGATACAGACCTGATGACCATGAGTGATGGACGGAACGTAAATGAGAGCTTTTCCCTTTGACTCAGCTTGTTCTCAACAACAAATGAAGCCCCAATCAGACACCAAGACACTAGAGCTCCTCCCATTCTGGGACCCACAGCTCAATAATTTCTAGAAAAGACAGAGGCTTTGGCATGCTGAATATCTCTCTTACTAGACTAATGTTAAAAATCCCCTCCTACAGCTTTACTGTGAGATCAGAAAACACTTGTCTGGAGGGAGCGTTTAGTTCTCTGAGCTCGAAGGCATCTGGAGCAAACCTGTGGCGCCCTAGCTCAGAGGTTGTGATGCTAATATCTAGATTTACACATCGTTACTTCCCTGATCGACACGTCGTCTCTAAAATGACCCGGCTGCAGTTCTGACCCGTCATCAACGGGGACAATGAGATGACTTTCAAAATAAATTCTATCAAATCCTCAAACTGTTACACACCATGAAATGTGTTTTCACCAAGCTGCTTAGTTTCCTTTAATCATCTGCAAACCTGGCATTTGAAACTTAGTAACAAATGTCTTTTGTTTGAGGCTGTGTGTGATTTATTAAGACAGCAGCAGGTGTATCAAACTCTGCAGAATCAATTGGTGAATCTTCACCTTGATCATGTTATAAAAGGTGAGAATTTGTGATAAATTGCTGTTTATCCTGCAGCTAAACCAGTATGAATGATGTTTGTCTTGCTAGCAAAGAAGATCAGCAGTGAAATCATCTCAGAAAATCACTACATCATCATTCTGGCTTCACCAGTCAGGGTTTCTCCATTTTCTCTGAACAAAGTTGCACATTTCTCTGGAGAATCTTATTTGAGATGGAAAGAGTACGAAGCGGCGGAGCTGGCGACGGGAAAGGGAAAGAAGGTGAGAACATTTCCTGAAAACGCAAGCTTTAGCTGTGCTGCACGCTGCACTTAAGAGCCGAGCAGGCGTAGATGATGGCATCTCTGTCTCCGTCAGGATGGATTTCACCCCATGTGATGTGAGTGAGTTTGGAGGAGAGCTCAGTGCTGCTTCTGCGTGATGTTACACTTTCTCAGCCTGGTTAAGTTTCTCTAAAACCTTCTACTTGTTTCTTTTTTTTATTACTCTTTAAAAGCTAACAGCTAATTTCCAGGTCTCCATCCTTCCAAATGACCCCGTGACCCGCTCTCAATGAGAACCGGTCAACTGGACGACGGCTCGATCCGAGCATTGGAGCGCCGGAGCTCGGCACATCAATCCTCTTCAAGCTCGCTCGCTCGCTCAGAGACAGGAAATAAGACAAAAAGAGGGGGGATCAAGCAGCATCCATCTGAGCGCGTGTAGGTTTAAGCCGTGATTAGCTCGGGGGCACTGACAACCAGACGGCAGGCGAGAGTAGGGTCACACCAACTCATCCCATTTCTCCCTTTTTCTCCCGACGTCACAAATGTGATGTAAAGTGAAAGCGTGCACACAATCTGTTTTCTGGCCACATTTTCACATGAGGAGCAAAGAAGATGCATGTATGTGTGCACATACAGTAGATACAGTAGTAGTGCCGCTGCTCTGGAGCAACACTGCCCCCTGCTGGATACTTTCATAGCATTAAAATAAGATGAGAAACCAAATAACCCTAACCGTACATCCTGTATTAAATCTGGAAAGAACCCAACACCTCTGAGGAAATGTTCCTTGTTGGAGTCACAACACAAATAAATCATTCAAGGATTTGATTCTAAATTTCCATTATGGAGATTAGAAATAAACCCAGATTCCTGTCTCAGCTCCGTTTGAAGCATTCTGACACTTCTGTTTGGAAACGTTCCAGCTTGAGGAAGCACGTGGCTTAAGGAATGCTGGCTGGTGAGCAGCTTAATCCCTGATGATGCACACCACAGGGAACAGGTTCTAAAACACACGCAACTAGAAAAGCAACAAGTGCCCAGAATGGAGACACACTCACCTACAGTCATGGTCTCTGGGAGACCAGATGTTGGTAAAAGACTGGAAAGAGGAGCAGCCTGGGCAGGTGGACTGGACTCCATGCTGAAGTGAAACATAAAGAGAGACCAACTGTTTAATCAATCTTATGATTGGTTTGGGATATGAAGCTAGAGTCCAGACACTCGTCTGTTTGATTTGGTTTTCTTCAGTAGCACCATGTTTGGGTGTGTGGTGATCTCTTACGTGAAAGTGAGCTGTGATCTGCTGCTCTCACAGTTCTCCACCGACCCTGTTGAGTCACACTGCATGGGAAATACGGCCGTGTCCTCTACCGAGCTCGCTGGAAAGAAGAGAAGTGAAAGTGAAGGCAACACAGAAATTACCCACATTTCATCTGAGAGGCGGCCGAAGCCCGAAGCCGGAGTGAGGACGTGACACACCTGTCTGAGTGTCTGCAGCATTCACAGGAATCAGGATGCTTGAGGTGCTCTGGTCGGCCACGGCCTGTAGAGGACTCCACGTCGACACGCTGGGCAGACTGCCCACCACCATCCTGATATGAGACACCAGTCTGAGTCTAGCTGCTGTTCATCTCTGCTCTTTCCTGTTCTGAGCTTAAAGTTAAGTTGCATTTGCTGCTTTCTGTCAAATAAATCCATCTTTTGAGAAGCATTTGTGATATTATTGGTCTCCTGATCTGTTTAGGACTTGAATTCAGTTGGTGCCTTTAAAAGCACCACATTTGGTAACCATTCCTAGTTGCATTGTTGCTGTTTTGCCTCTTTAAGTTTTAATTTGGCAGCAATGCGCTCTGATCCTGCATGGACGGGAGCTAGCCAATAGCATTCCATAACGTCTAAGTCTCCAAACGGAGGCTGTTCAGGAGCGATCTGCAACAAGGGAAGAGAGTAGCTATAACGTTTAACCACTTTATAACTAATCTCTGCTGCACCCTGTCCCTCAGATGGGTCAGAAACGTTAGACCCATTTTCAGACTCATAAATGAAGCCACTAAACTCACTGATCAGTGGGGATCCTCTCTTCCTCCTGTGTTCGTGTTCTGGGTTTACACATCTCCTCTTCCTCTTCCTCTTCATTGTCCAGACTCTTACTATCAGGTAGAGGAGGTGCAGCGGGGGAGGCAGTGCGAAATGGGCGGGGCGACCCTACCCAGCTGACCAGCCCTGGTTCTGCCAGGCCGTTCTGAGCAGGAGACGTGGACACGGTCGGCTCTAGAGGGTCGATCCCGTCCTCCACGCTGCTCTGAGCCAGAGCCACGACACTCCTCCTCATCACCCTCCCCCTCTGGGAGTCTTCCTCCCCCTCCCCCTCGTCCTCAGCCCCGCCATCCAGGTCGTCGTCGAAAGAGATGATGTTGGTGATCATCTTCTTCCTCCGCCGCTCTTTCCTCAGCCCGGAGTCTTACGGGGAAATATAAAAACGGGAATGATCAAAGACTGAAATCTGAACCTTGAAAATCTATCATTCGGGTTTCTTCTAACCATTCATTCATCTTTGAGTTTATTTTGACCTTAAAATGCAGACAGCCAACAAATCAAACAGATGTTCGTCTGTTTCTACAATTGTTCCTCCACAAATAACATCATTGCTCATGCAGTTCCAGTGTTTTCTGGCTTTAATACCAAACAGGCC